>NC_065529.1:37770088-37976966 GCF_006386435.1 Epinephelus moara | reverse complement strand
ACAGCTTGACATCAGCGTGGCGCTGATTGGCTAATCGCTAGACCCGTCCCCACCCCCGGCGTTCATTGGTCTGTCCATCGTTTGGACGAGATAAATCGCAAATTCATTGCAGTATGCCAGACCAGAGATGCAAGCCTACTCAGTTGAGTGGGCGGGGTCTATGGTCTGGAACCAGGCTAGTGATTTCAAAGAGATCACTGATTCTATGAACCTTACATCCTCAGGCAGGTCAGTCCACAGCTAAGGAGCCCTGTTGGCCATCGCAGCTCCATCATCCAGCTACAGTCTCTCTCACACTCTGTACATTTATACTTTAGTCTTTCACTTTCAGCTGTCTGATAAATACAGACTCAGGTTCAGTTAACCACTGCTAAACTACAGCTTAACCAAAAGTAGCCTACAATAAAGTTAGATCATCAGATCCGCCCCCCACAGCCACAGGTGAGTCAGAGCTGGGGAAATGTAATCAAGAGGAAATTAGTTTCAGCTGTTTTCATTAAGACTACCTGCTGTAGAAATAACTTTAAACACCAGTGGAACAATGTGTGTGTTTATCATGTACAGTCCAGCTCCATGTGACCTTTGGCCTCCTTTCAACCTCTGCAGCACATTTAATCAAACCTCAGATATGATGACCTCTAGTGGCGTTCAGGTGACCACTACAACACACAGGAAGTGACTGCAGCTTGTGAGGTCACAGCAGTGGTGTTAGGGAACGACGTCATTTTGTGAAAGGCAGCCTGTCTGATACGTTAAACCGCAGCTGAGCTAGAGACGGAGTTTTCACACCACGACTCAGTCATGCTGATTATAGGCCGTGTTATTTTTCTGCCACCTGTTATATAACCCTATAGCACCTCCCACTCACCACACATAGACTGACACAACCTACACGTGTTGGAAATACAGTTTGACCCAGGTCTGATATCAGCAAACCTTTTGTTAAAATGTTGTTGGTATTGTTATTTATTAAACACTTACATGAACTGTGTGTTTATGAGGTTTATTGTGTGGATGTGAGGCCTGTTGTTCCTCAGGGACCGACGACTGAGTGAGTAACCTCTTGACATAAAAAGGAAAATTGAGTTATTTGGCCTTGGTGGAAATATGCAGAGAAAACCCATATGGCTCCATTTTACTGCCAGTAATTTGGTGTTTTGGCTTTGCTTTGTGTTTTCCTCTTGCTCTTTATCCTACAGCAGATATGAAACAAAAAGGGAAAAAGACATAAACATAAATAAGCCTGTGATTCATCAGCCTAACTCCGGTTGATAATATCATGGCTCGCCATTTCCTTTGTTTTGGCAGTGACATTTCAGAGTTGTCAGCGCACAACAAATCACAGAGGAATACTGTCAGTGTTCTCATCAGGCTAGTGATTTTTTTTTTTAGGCTCGAAGCCCAATTTTTGTATCTCAGCTGACATTTAAGATGTCTGAGGTGAGCTCAGAGAGCTTGGAGGTAAAGTGGAAACAGAAACAAAGAGGCAGCTGAGGTTATGTTCCTGGAAAAATACACTTCTAGGAGAAGTACCATTTAAGCTGTCCACCTGCCAACAGTAAATACATTTTTTCAGAACCAACTTATTTAGTTTACTGCTGACTTGTTTACTGCAAATTAAAAAGCACTGCTCTAAATACAATACAACACTGCCCTCTAGAGGCCACAGGTAGGAATAAGTATTTAAATAAAACAACTGGTGTTTCTCAGAGTCAAGGATCCTTCCTCGGTAGGATGAGTCCGTCCAAGGAAGGATCCTACAGAGCCAAGGCATGAGTCCTTCCAGCATTCAGTGAACTCACATTGGAACAGGCAAACAAGTGTTCCCAGGTGTGCGTCATTAACCCTCAGCAGACTGAGGGGGGATTCAGGTACTGTGATCATTTTGGCACTCTCCAATGTTGTTGTACAATTTTAAACAAATGTAACCAGCATTTTCAGAGTCATGTGACTTTTAGGGAGATTATATTTCTGGATTATACTTAAAAGAAACAAACAGGTAGGCGAAATGAAACTTTTGAGGCACCCAGCGCTCCATCTCTGCTGTAAACAATTATTCCAAAAACTTCTCTGTTTTATTTAAATCACGGTATTTTAAATATCTCAGTATTTGGCAGTGGACACATTGGAACGTGTAAATTATGAGGTTTCTGTCAGTATATTTTTATACTTGTATTATAAAAGCTGCTGGAGATATTAATCCAAATAAATGACATATTAATCTAAATCTCTCCGAGCTCCACTGGCACAGGTTTCATTGAAGAGGCCCTGCCCTAACTTCCAGCAAATCATGCTCAAAGAATTGTGGGTACTTTGTACCTGCTGAGGATACACACATGCATCCTTTAAAATTCTCTGAATGAAGGACTCTGTCCTCGGGAGAATTTGAAGGATCCTTGACACTGGATTTGATGATGTAGCATCCTTGAAATTCAGCCATTTAAGGATCCTTCCCTGACTTTGAGAAACACCCACTGTTTTAACATTGGATCAGGTGTTAATATGTCATATTGAATACTTCCGGTTCTGGATTTAAGGGAGTTTAGAGAGTGTAAAGCGAGACATGCAAGTGAAAACAACCAGTTTTCAATTTTAAGATTCTTGTCTATTTTGCCTACATGTCCTCTTTCAGACTTATGGAAAGAAAACCCCCAAAAATACACATTTAGTGTTTATTGTAGTTCAGATGTCTGTTCTGGAAATGTATCCAAACAGCACAAATTTAATTAGATAATGTCTCATTTGCACATTTAAACATAAAATCTCAAAAAACTTGTAATACTAAAAATAAAGTCATCAACAGGGGGCGTTTCATGGTGATATCTATTAATTAGAAGTTTTTATCCTGGTATACTTTTGTTCAAACATGTATGACATTTTACAACACATATTTATAAAGGCTGTTTTCCCAAAATGAGTTTCTCATACTTTGAACCAAAAATCTCAACTCAGTATCACTTACATACGACAAACTTTCCAGTATTATTCCTATCTATATCCTGAAGGTTTTCACAGAGAGTTTCATATATCATTCATAGTCTGATTTATCTCACATTTTGCTCCTAACAACACGGCGAAAATAGATTTTTTTATGGCTACAGGCAAGGTAGCATTATTTGTATGACACATATACACCTGGGTAATTTAATGTGCTTTACAGAGCAATAAAGTGACAGTGTTTTCTGATTTATGGAGGGATAAACAGACACATTCAAAATCCCTTTTTTCTAAAAACCTTTGACTCTGATGTGTCAACAAAGTGAAACAAGAATTTTGAACCAGGCTTCATCAAGTTTACATTTTTGTTCTGGAAATGTCTGTAAATTAGTCCAGAATTAATGAGATATTGTTTCGTTTGCATACTTAAACAAACAATTTAAGAAAACTTCCAATTCTAAAAATAGCAGTCTCAATAATGTAGGTCATAAACTGAAGACATTTCATGGTGCTTTAAACTAGTTAAATATTTGACCCTGGGGTGTCTCCCCTTAAAATAAATAGTTCCCGGCGTTGTTGAACACTCAGGTAAACTGAGGTCTTAATAAAATATGCCACAAATCAGTATGTTGCTTTTACAACACTGAGTTTTCATCGTAAAACAGTGTTTTAAAAGAAAAATGTAACTTACCACAGCAGGGTGCTCCTTGTTTAAGGAAGCTAAAACTACTTGGTGGCTATATCTATTGCGCATGCGTCCTGCTGAGTTCATGTATACGCGGGTATCCTCGGACAAAACAGCACTTTCGATCTTCTTTTTTTTCAGAAGTGGACGAAGTATTATTTAAGTAAAACAGCTATACTACAGTGCAGAAAAAAACTTTCTAGTTTAAGTAAAAGCACAAAGTTTTTGCATTGAAATATACTACTAAACACATGTATAAAAAGTAAAAGTACTCATTATGCAGAATGGCTGATTTCAGCATCCTGTATATTAAATAACTGGGTATAGTTATTGATGCATTTATGTGTGCATGACTTTAATGTCGCAGCTGGCAAAGGTGAAGCCAAATCTAACTACTTAATTCACTGCAGTGTAGATTAATCTATAATATTACATCATAATTCATTAGCTGATCATGTTTTTTATTAACAATCTTGATCTGCAGAGTGACACATTACCCTAATTAAAGATTTTACAATTAATGTAGTGGAGTAAAAAGTACAACAATTTTTTTGGTTCAGATAATGTTATTAATGTAGAAAGTAATGATTATCATTTAAGCAGGATTCTTGACCTTGGATATAGTTTGACACAGTAACCTGAAATCTTGAAAACAGGTGTGGCTGACATCTCCTGAAAAAGCTAGATTTGGGCCTTGAGCTCAGATTGGCAAAAATAATGAAACAACTGAATGATATGTAAGCTCAAACAACATCATTTTGATAATTATTACATATTATTCATAATAATTTCTATGTTTGCTTTTAATATAATTAAAATGTAATAATAAAATGTAAAAGCATACAAATGTAACTGGTCACATTTGGTAACAGGGACAATGATACACAGAAATAAAGAAAGTTAACAGCAAAGCAGCTTCCTTCATATAAAATAGTTTATTCAAAGTATGGCTAAAATTAAATTAAATTAAATTACATTAAATTGAATTGAATTAAATTTAAATGAATTAAATTAAATTAAAATGAATTAAATGAAAGTAAAATATCAGCAATGTCAAAAAATACATTTTGAAAATTTTTTACTTTAGATTTTTAAATTTTCTTTAATTTGTTTTATTTAAATTTTTTGACAAATCTTACGATTACAATCTAAGTTGCAATTTTAGTGGGAATAATACATTTTGCATTTCATTTTCATTGAAAAACATGTTGATGATGATGGGGTCTGTACCAAACAAGCATGCTCCCTGATGTCGGGGATATTATTTGTAGGCCGGGGCTTTTCTGTAGCATCATAATGCTTCATTTATAGTGGTATGTTAAGACACATTTAACCTTTAGCAATACAAAAAATTCAGCTCCTGTGATTCTCATGTTGCACTTAGCCATATTGCAATTTCAATAGTATTTGGATACAGACTGTATTTGCACTTCTCAGTTTGTCCACTAGATGGAGACATTGTTGTAGCAAAATACTTTCTATAGTCCTATAATAATGTTTCTGTTTAATCTTGATAAATTGAACAGTTTTTATTTTTAGTGCCACATGAAAATATACATTATATATATATATTATAATATACAATATACAAGTTTTAAAATGTTGTTACACACTGTCAAGACTCTAAAGAGAATCTAAATTTATGAATTACTGACAGGCTCTGTATTTCATGTTAGTCTACAACACTAACGTTAAACCTGTTTAAATATTTATAATAAACTAATCAGCATGACCTGCCCTCATAAAAGTCTACAACTCTATAATTACTTCTGTCTCATCACCTCTGACGTCTCATGGATTCATCAGGGTGACAGCTGCACCATATGGATATCGGGTTACATTATTGCACCAGATTTACATATCAAGCACAGTAGAGGAGGGTGAGGAGAGGGCGGCGGTGGAGAGATAATGGGATTTTGACTCCATTATTGCCCGAGTATATGGTTTCAGTTTGGGTGTACTTCCACTGTGATAATTACAGCTCTGAATTCATGTCAGGATTGGATGACCGAACTGATATCAGGTTAACATTGATGCTGCTCAGTGAGCCTGTTCAGGGCTACATGGAAACTATCAATCATCTGTATTTCAACAGGGTACAATAATCTATCTATCTATCTATCTATCTATCTATCTATCTATCTATCTATCTATCTATAAATGAATCCTTTGATATATTTGCTGACTCTTGTTCGAGCTGTCATCTGATAACTGGAGAGGAGGAAGGCAGTGATGTGATGAGTCTCATGATCCACCCGGGCCGATCCTCACTGATACTCTGGCAGACGAACAGGGGGTCGCTGTTTCCCTCCCACATCAGTGCAGCAAACAAAGGAAGCACAAACATGAGAAGCTCGACTGTCAGAGTGCATGAACCCGAGTTGACCTCCGCAGGCCCGCAACGAAGACGCAGAAGAGACTCATATGAGGCCTCCATTCACAGGAACTGGCTCACAACACTACAATACCATGTATGCATACTCATGCAAATTAACCAATAACTGTGTCTTTATATAGGATAACAAGTACAATTTGCATAATAACACATATGCAAGAACTTTCAAATACCCTATAAGAACATCAGCGGTTTGGCAAAGTGTCTGCAGTGATGCGGCTACTGTGCCAGACCGTCGTGGTGAAGAGAAAGCTGAGCTGGAAGGCAAAGCTTTCGATTTACTGGTCCATATACGTCTCAACCCTCACCTATGGTCATGAGCTCTGAGTAGTGACCGAAAGAATGAGATTGCAGATACAAGGGGCCAAAATGAGTTTCCTCTGAAGGGTGTCTGCGCTCAGCTGGGCTAGTGTAAGGAGCTCAGACATCCGGAGGGAGCTCTGAGTAGAGCCGTATAAGTATATTAAGTATATCATACAGCAAGTGAGAGAATCAACAATGAGTAAATTACACCTCCTCTACCTATTTCTTAAGAGAAACAACTGCAACATCATATGGCTGCAATGTCATAAAATATACTCTAAGATTCATCCCTGCACTGCAACGTGTGCATGTGCAGCCCGTTCTCATTCCAAAGTCGTCAAATACTGCTGCTTTAACAGTGATTTCAGCATCAGACACCTGACACAAAAAGCCACCTTTGCAGCAAGGCCAAAGTCAGTTTCATCCGAAGAGTGTTTAGCTCAAACAATGCACATCTCTTTTGGGTCGCTGTTTGTCAGAAGACATGAACTAATAAGTTGAGCATGGCGAGGTCAACTGGTCAGTTAAAAAACTGACATGATCAGTGTGGTCTCTTGTTTCCACTGAAGTATGTGTGCAGGCAAGTCAAGTGGAAGTCCATTCATTCCTAGCTTAGCTAACAGGCTGCTAACTAGCTAGCAGACTATTTACTGCAGTTCAGTTGCCTGTGTTTATTGTCAAGTGAGTTTGTTTGATTGAAAAGAACTTGTTTATCTTGTTTAAACACAATGTTAATCTGAGTAATGTCATTCTGCTAAAACATGGTTATACATTACACACAGTCACATTGTCATTTTCAGTCTGATAATGGAATACAGTCAGATTTATCTTTAGGGCCAAAGCACCACGTGGTGACGGACACTATTGAAATCCAAGGAATTTTTATTCCTTTTCCTGTAAGTGAATGGTATTTTTGAGGGGCTTAGCATGCTCGAAAACTCACGAAGCTTTACACACACATCACATTTGGTGAAAGATTTGATATTTTAGGGGTCTTGCTCTTAAGTTCCAAAAAATGGCTCAGCAGCGCCCCCTACAAAACTTGTCTTGTACGAAGCAGCTCCCGATGCTGGTTTGACCTATATGTACCAAAACTGGTAGGCACATGTAACGTTCCAAGATGTACAAAAAAGTCTCTTGGAGCCATAACCTAAACCCAACAGGAAGTCAGCCATTTTGAATTTTATGTGGATTTTTTTTTGCATTTTTGGCCATTTCCAGGGATCGTACTTTAACGAACTCCTCCTACAGATTTGATCCGATTAGTCTCGCCACCAGACAATCAGAGATCTCCGCCTTCTGATAGCCTGGGGACACTCCTTTCTAAAGTGTGTTTAACACACCGGAGAAAACGGCCGGCAACAAAGCAACGCCTCTTGCATTTTTGAAAAGGACNCAAGAGTTCAGTGAGCCACCGAAGGACCGCCCTGCAGATTTACTATTGGTTCTGCAACGTAGGGAGTTTTTTTAAACTCTGAAATTGTATCCGCCCATCTAAACACAAAATCAGGGAGAAAGACATCAGTCTTTAGTTAAGCAAAGCGTCTAAAGACTGACTTGTGAGTCTATGATCCAATTGACTTCAAATTTGATGTGTACCATCTGAAGACACTGAACATCAAAGTTGAGTTATTTATTCTCTATCTGTACTGTATATTTATGGTATGATTTTTATTTATGTTATTACTCGTAAAATGTTTTATTGTAATTTTCATGTTCAACTGGCTGTGGATTTTGTTTACGTATGTTTATATTGCTTGTATAAACCAATAAAAAGAGAATAACAAGAAAAGGTTTAGTGTGTCATAGTTGTTAAATTTAAGTTCTCAAGATATGAAATCTACTCAAACAAGCTGAGCACAAATTGTTACCTCACGTGTACTGAGTAGATTCTCTAGGTTTGTTTTAACAGTGTTCAGTGTGAACCAAATGGGGGTAGACACTAAAATGACATCTAAATTCCTGGTACAGCTTCTCTAACTGTGCCAGTCAGTGAGTTATCTCCAGTCACTGTGTTTCAGGTGCATACTTTACACAAGTTCCCATATTTCCATAATAAACACTGATATCTGTGGCACTGTGTAGGATGATATGCAGGTTTAAAAGTGACGATAAACTCTTGTCTAACTTTGAATGTAAAGGTCACGGAGGTATAAGAAGTAAAGGTGAAAATGTCACCTGAAGACTTATATTTATATATAAATGTGTTGCTGTCAGGGGGGGCATTATAACAAGATTGTATGATATGCTTTGAAATATCTCTAGCCCCTCCCTGAACCATCTGAAAGGTGCTTGGGAAGAAGAGTTGGGAATGAGGTTACCTGATAAGACCTGGCAATCCTTAACTGAGAGAATACACAAGTCTGAGGCGTGGTATACTCCAATTTGTCTCTGCAGTAGCAGACTTGCCAGACTGTACCTGAGGTTGACCCCACCTGTCAGAGGTGTCATGCTACACCACATGTTTTTATCCTGTAGTTCGATTGCCCCATTTTAGTCATCTGTATTTACCACCCAACCCTGTAACTGCTGTGTTTGGAGTATCTTAAGAAGGCTCGTCCCTTTCAAGTAGCCAATCAGACTCCATGGCTTTTGCGTCGACTAATGAAGCTCCAGTGAAAGTTCAGTTATGAAAACAATACTTCTCATGCTCAGGCTGTAAGCTTCTCTGTCACCCTGCCATTCACTCTTTGCACAAATGCTCACTCACTGTCTGTCGGTGTCATCGTCTGGGTAGGTCAACTGAGTCACCAGCTGATTCACAATCAACCAATAGCACAATGACACACCTTCTCTGTGAGCCTATCATCTTACCGCTCCTCATTTTAAATATGGTTCTGTTTCTACTGTAGTTCTTTCTTGCTGCTGTCATGCACGCCCTCCACCTCCCCATCACCACCCTGTCTTTACGGATTCATCAGCCTCAAATGACTCATCAGCCTCAGCAGTCAGCAGCCTTAGAGTCAAACAGGATTTACACTTGTGCGGCAGACCCTACGCACGTGGCCTATGTCGTTGTGAGAATTTATACTTGTGCCGTGGTGTGTCTGTGTCACTCTGCAGTTACACCTCCAAAACACTAGTCGGCAGTGGGGTTTCTCTTAAGTTCTGTAAAGTTTAGTTGGTTCAAAACACACATCAAACATGACTTAATAGCAACAAATTCAAACACAAGTACACAAATCGGCTNATTTATACTTGTGCCATGGTGTGTCTGTGTCACTCTGCAGTTACATTTATACTTGTGCCATGGTGTGTCTGTGTCACTCTGCAGTTACACCTCCAAAACACTAGTCGGCAGTGGGGTTTCTCTTATGTTCTGTAAAGTTTAGTTGGTTCAAAACACACATCAAACATGACTTAATAGCAACAAATTCAAACACAAGTACACAAATCGGCTTCACTATAACTCGCTGCATTCACAGACAAACACTTGTTTTTATCTGGACACATTTTCCCCACAAATACAACATGCTAATGTTTTTAGCACAAGCCTATGGCGTTTTACATTGTATAAATTAGCCTAGTGACTAGCGGAGATTTTCTCCTCTCATATGAAGCCAGGGACAACAGCAACATTTAACAAAGGTAACGTCACAAAATTCGGCTCCATTACAACTCACACGCTTCACCGACAAAACAACTGTCTTATACTAAACATGTTTTACAAACAAGTACAAAATGCTAACATTATTAGCACAAGCCTATGGCATTTTACACTGTATAAATTAGCCTAGCGACGAGCGGAGATTTCCTCTGCTCATATGAAGCCAGGATAAATCACACATAAGACTACGGTGTACACGTCAACAGAGAGCCTACACCATAGGTACGGCATCAGTTCAGCACAGAAGTATAAATTCAGCATCAGCAGCCGCCACCAGTGTCTGGACTCCATGGGGGGATTTATCGTGCTGTTGCTCAGATGTCCCTCGATCACAAAATATGTCCTTCTGGTGTCCAAGCACCAAAGACTTCTGTTAAATCTTAATCAGTCTAAATCATCTGTTAATCTGTACACTCATATTCTGTATTGAATATTATCTTTACGCCATTCTTCTGTCTCTCCTGATTGAAATTCTCCTGAAGTGGAAGGACAGGGCTCCACCTTCACGTGCCTAAAGCAAGAAGAGCTGAGGTATCGCAGTCATGGCTCTATTAAAAAATACTGCAAGGCGTGGCAGCCCTTCCTGGACGACTTTAACAACCTTCCATGTGCCAGGTTGACTGAATAAGGCCTTCATCCCCACCCCTTTGATTTAGTTCAAGTTCCGTTATCTACTTATTTATTTAATTATCATTATTTTATAATTCAATTTTTTATTGATTTTGGTTGGGTTGGTACATGGCAGCTCTACACATCAAATGAGATGTTCAGTCTTGACAAACAAAAATAAAAATACAACACAAACAGGGTAATAGAGTTCCCTAAATTTGAATAAATACAAACATTAAAATTAATATTACTAATAATTAAAATATTTTATAATAATAATAACAATAATAATAATAATAATAAGAAGAAGAAGAAGAAGAATGATAATAATAAGAAAAAATACAAAAAATAGGCAGGGCAAGACAAAACAAAAATCACACTTCCAGGCCCCCATTATTTTATTTCTGGGGGTTTATTTAATCACTATCATTTACTTTATTTCATTTTATTTTCTCTTATTTATCTATGTTACTGTTATTATTGATCTTACCATTGACCTTAGTTATTTATGTCTTACTTTACCTCACCTACTTCTTCTTTTTATTACTGTCTGCCCATGTACTGTGTTCCTTTTTGTACAGATTACCTGAAAAATGTAATAAAAACAGTTAAAATAAAAAATGTGTTGGGCTCCTAAAGACCCTCGGGGGTCCCTGTAGTGGATCTGGGTGGTCTCTGCACACTGAGCAGTTTAAATTCATTACATTTACTCATAAAAAAAAATAGAGACTGCAAACAGATGGCAGATTTCTACACCAGTTTCACATCTCCCACCCACATGGATTGTTATATAAGTTGGTATTTACTCATATCTACAAATACATTGCCTTTACAGATCAGGTTTATTGGACTGAATCTGATTAAAGGGGGCTTCTTTGGTGATTTTTATCTTTGACATTACATTTAACACCTCATTAACACCCCTGGCAGTGATATTACATGCAAATCTGAACCTGCTCCTCATGTTGTTGGGGTGCCTCCTCCCCGGAGTCTCTCCCTGGGGGGATCCCAGATCCCTGAACCCAACCTCGGGTACCACACACACACACACACACACACACACACACATGCACACACATGCACACGCGCGCGGATGGGCGGTGCAAGTCGGCGTGCAAGGAGCAGCAGCGAGCCCGTGCAGCTTTGTGCGCATGTTCTCATGTTTGGATGGTGTGTGTATCTGTGCAGGTCATCATCATTGCATGGTTGATGTCCAACTGGAAGCCGCGAGGATTTGCAGAATAACCGCGTTCACAGATAAACGGAAATATCGACAAATCAGGTGACATCATGAGCAAAGTGCAGGGAGGGATGAAATGCGTGAAATATCTGCTTTTCGTTTTCAACTTCATCTTCTGGGTAAGTGTCCGCTTCTTTAACGGGCTCGTATGGAAACAACGTTATTGCTATTTTTAAAATAGCCCGACTGGTTTAAACAGCCTGATCATCTTTTATTATTATTTCTCCATCAAAAAATGTTTATTTATTTTAAATGATAATCAAGCTTTTGTTTGCATGTGAAAACCTGTCAGTGCTCCGCCTTGTTGTGCTGTTTACATGTTCAACACACTGCAGCCCAACAGTCTGACTACTGATATTATTAGATAGGGTTTTTAATTAACCTGGTTTCATTGCACACTGGAGATCGTGGGGGAGTGGATGGTGCAGATTGCTCCTCTCCACCTGCTCCATGCAAACTCCTCTGACTCTGACACTGTTTCCCCAAATCCTTCATCTTCTCATCAGTCATCTTCTTTCCATTTAAATCCATTACAAAAACCTCACTACAGCTCATTAAGTCCCCTCTGTCTATGAAGTGTTTCATAATTAATGAGTGAATCAAACGGGAGCCACTAAGCCTCCTTCTCACACTGATATGATGTATGTAGTGTGTAATGTACTGTGGTTCATCCTGCAGCATCAGAGCTGCAGTGTGTCGCCACTTTTCCAACACACCCACTGTTCAGATCCTCTCTCATGTTTTGGCGTTGTGCTGTGACTTTCCTGCAGCAGGTCTGGGAGTTGTGTGTGTGTGTATGTGTGTGTGTGTGTGTGTGTGTGTGTGTGTGTGTGTGTGTAACAGACAGGATTAATGTGTTTTGGGGACATCATGGAGGGTTTTGTTTTGGTCTTGTTATGCTACATTAGATCTTTCTCAGATAAGGTTACCTGTGGCTCCGGCTACTGTGGAGTCACTTTCGATTTTCTGTGCAGTGACTTGTCATCTGACATTATGTCAGGTCCCCACAGTAGCTGTGGAATACACATTTGGTGGCATGGCTTTGGCTTGGAAATGTTGGTATTGTAAGTCTCTGCAAACCACTAATATGTTACATTTGGAGGTTTCTTATATATCATATCAACATTTCTTCAGTGACGTAGCACATGAGCTGAATTTGTCATCAGGTGGGGGAAAAGGTGGATTGTGCACCGCCTAGGCGAGACACCTGCCAAGCTGCAGACTACTTATAGATGTCTACAGATACCCAGGATGTTTGACGTTGGGAACCGTGTCATGATGGAGAGATGCTGATCTAGTAATCCATCTTGCAGGGTCACTATGCACTTCACTCGCAACGTGGCAACCTGCCCCCAATTTCCCAGACTGTTATATATTTACGTTCTCATGTGTTCACTTGTTCCCTTTATGTGTTTTAAATTGCCGTATAACCAATTTCTCTCCACATGCAACATTAAAGTTGAAGTTGAAGTTATCGAGACCAACAAAACTGGTTGCATTTTAGCTTCCCGTTGCTAAAATGCAACCACGGTGTAGTGACTAGCTTTAGCGTTAGCCGCCACTGGTTGCTAATTAGCTGAATTGTTAAGATGTGTACTCAGAAAATTACTCATCATTGTTCGTTTATTTTCTCAACAGGGTCCGTAATGTCCGTATAACTGTCAGCACAAATTTACAATAAATACAGCCATATAAATTTTAATCCGAGCACAGTCCAAAACTGTTTGCTTCCCAGCATTAGCAACACCTGTGCTCACTGGGATGAATTTACATCCCATGGCCTGCCTCAGCCAGTGACATAAGCCACCTAGTGGCATGGTGTGATATTACATTTCACACAAATCAAACATATGGTGCCAATATGGGGCTGGTGCCACGAAGAGTGGTTGTTTTTTACCGGGAAATCGCTGTTTCAGGCTAGGACTGTGCCCTCAAAACTGGGTATTTTGAGCCAAAACACAATCTTCTCCCAAGTGTTTTTTTTGGGCCAAAACATAATCACATGTTAACCATAGAGCTGTTAAAATGTAAAGTTTCAACGTATCCACGATACAATAATGTACAAATGTATCTGTGGTTTGCAGAAATGTACAACGCCAACATTTTTTTCAGGCCGATAGGTTGCTGTGGGTTGTTGAAAAAATGCAACATGTTCCACTAAAGAGAGATCGTTCCTTTTTAGACTGTTTTATTTTAAATAATTGTAGAAGCAGGGCGAGGTTTTCTGGCACAGCTTTACCTACTTTCAAGCTCCATGGAGATGAGAAATAAGTCTAAAGAGGTCAAAACTCTAGCAACACCTGTAGTGTGCAGAATAAAAGTTGTTCTATATAGTACAAGTGTTGCTGGAGTTTTCATTTTATTACCTGCAATGGGTTGAAATAAATGCATTAAAGTAGATATAATCAATAAAACTATTGTTTCTATCATTGATTAATCTGCTAGTAATTCCCCAATAATTTTTTTGGACAGTAAAATGTCTGAAAATAGTGACACAAGTCAAGTCTTTAAATTTCTAGTTTTGTCTGATAAGAGTTGAAACCCAAAGAGATCACATCTATTATCACATAATGCATATATTGCATAATGTTTGGCATTATTTGCTTGAAGAATAACCTAAACAATTAATTGAATACCACCACAGCTGCATATTCAGACAGACTCTTGGAAGTGCCGAGGACGGATGCTGGTGTTTTACTGCTAAATGATACAGTATATATGGATCTGAACGGCCGCATTGACTCATCTGTGCTCTGTAAGACGATCACTTGTGTCACTCGGACTGACAGCGGCCTCTTTGTTTGGGAGTTTGGGGACTGAAAGCAGAGCTGTTGTGGTCGAGCCAAAAGGGGCGTACAGTACGCTGTCATTTTGGGGTGCGGAGCCAAACGAGCAGCCAATGCCAGTGTGAGTTACATCACCCAGACACTGTGAGGCTGGCACAGCCTGTGGCTGAAATGCACCATGGGAGATGGAGCGTTGATGCTGCTGATTAGAAGTGATATTTTGTGATGGTCCATATGGAAACATGAGCTGCTGCTTTCCTTTTCCAAATCATTTTTACTCTTTCATGAGTCTCTTTATTTCATATGTTTATCCTCTCAGATATTTTTTCATCAATTCACTGTCATAGATTCAAAGGTTGAGGTTGTTTTTGTACCTTTAAATCTGTCATCCGATATCATATTAGACATAAAGATAAAGAAAGGTGGGTTGTGATTAATTTTTCAGGCTGTTAATTATTTGTCCTTGTTTGGATTTATACTGTAAAATGTTGTAAAACTTCTGTTTGTTGTAAATAAAACTTGTGATAGCAATAAACATCAATACACCCATACACATTTAGTATTAAAACCCTTCATCTGTCTTTTAATTGGATAGAAAATAGGCAGTTTAAAGGAACACCATTGCTATAGAAATATATTCACCCAGTGCTACCTTGAGTTTGTTAAGCAAGCTGTTTTCCTCGCATGTTTTCACGATGTAGGAAAAATCCAACAACACTGAACATTCTTGATGAATTAAAGTAAAGGGGGCCGCATCTATCAACAGCACAACCACATTAAACATTACACAACTCGTGCAGTATAATCCAAGTCTCACTTATCCAGTCGTATGTTCAGTACGTCCCAAACACATGAATTATCTCTATGAATGTTATATTTAAAACCCTGTATAAACAGTCTGAGGCATGGACGACGTGGGCATGAGCGTGCGTTTGAACACTGCTTAAGAGTTGCTCTGCACGAGCAGAGTTCAAACCATGGAAACAAAGAGCACTGGATACAGCGTTGGAGGCGGGGCTTCGTTCATTCATATGAAAGCTGCTCAGTGCTGCATGAAGCCAAAAGTTTGGCTTCCTGGGTATAAAATTAGCGAGATCTTCCCCCTTGTGCAGCCCATAGTGCAGGCGCACTGGAGACTTCTGCCAGCCGAGCACCCAACCTCGAGTTCACTCATTCATTCATTTTCCGTAACCGGTTATCCTGTTGGGGGTCACGGGGGGCTGGAGCCTATCCCAGCTGATATTGGGCGAGGGGCAGGGTACACCCTGGATAGGTCACCAGACTATCACAGGGCTGACACATAGAGACAGACAACCATTCACACTCACATTCACACCTATGGGCAATTTTATGTCATCAGTTAACCTGCATGTGTTTGGACTGTAGGAGGAAGCTGGAGTACCTGGAGTCAACCCAGTTTAGCACTCCGCTAATTTGAATGGGGATAAGATTATTTAATCGTGCTGCTCTCCTAGACTTTCGAATACTGATTGTAAAATGAGTCATGTCATGGGGGTTGCGATGCTTAACAAAATGTATCCACTGATATACCTACATCTCTTTCACAATGTAAGTCAATGGGAAAGTCCTTTTGGGCCCACTGGCATCATGTGACAGATCCAGAAGTTGTAATTCCACAATTTGGCCATTATGTAAAATTGGCTTCAAAGCCCGGCCTTGTTCCTGGAGGCTTGGATCAAACCCATGTGATTGCCCATGCATGTTACTTGTAATGTCTTATAAGACAACACATTTTGGTTTACTTGACTACTTCATTCTGCTTAACTTAGACCTGTTGTCCTCGTCCGTGGACACTTTTGTGCCATCTAGTGGTAGTAAGAGCACAATACACTAATCCATGTAAAAACAAGATGGCAGCCATCTTTGCCAAGTGAGTCTGCAGCCGATCCCGACACAAAAGTGGACAAGGTCAAAAACCTGATCACATTTTATGTTTATTTATGATTAATGTTTGCAGTTTGATGGCAACAAATTTGACCAATTTTAGCAACAGTAACAAACTAACACGCTGTTAATTAGGAAGTACTCCTTTGAAGACGTTGGGACTTTACTATCATCTCGTTTGAGGGCATTGGGACTTAATTATCATTGACAATGTTTAGTTTTTTATACTTATCAGGTCCTACTGATTCCAAATAGCTAGGAGAAATTAAAAATGTAGACCAAACAAAAGGAGGTTATACTGCACAAGTTCCGTGAGAGTTTGTAGACAGATTTTTTTTATGAAGTTTTGTTGTTAAATGCAGACCCTATGACTTCAAGTCATCAAAAATGTTCCGGTTTTGGATTCTTAATTCGGCGTGAAGACAGTTTTTTTCATGAATTCAATGTAACACAGGGTGAGTAATGGATACACAGATGATCATTTTGTGGGTGAGGTATTCCTTAAAACAATGCCATTGACGTGTATGTAGAAGGTCGGAGGGATTAACTTTCTCAGGGTGACACCTGGTTTCAATCGATTGGTTTATTCCAGGTCAAACTCGCCCAGGGAGCAATGACATCCTCTCAACGTTGTGACAAACTCATCAGACACATCACCTGATACTCTGTCTTTAGGCTATACTTAAACACAATGACAAGTAACAACGAGATTATTGCAAAAATGTCAGAGAAACAAAATTATTTGGCTTCACATGCAGCTTCTGTGACCAGTTTGAGAGTCTAAACCTTTAGTTACTCAGGAGGCAAAGCATTAACATCTCTGTCAGCAGTTTGTTTGGAATAAATAGAAGAAAAGAAAACGGACAGTGAGCATCAATAGCCACTTTCCTGTGGAGACAGCCACCTGCAGAATATTAATCAAGTGCCAAAGGAAAAGAACATGATAGGCCTCAATGTTTAACTGTGAAGTGATTTCTGGGCAACAACACTGAGAGGTTTTCACCAAAGACAGCACTTGAGTCCTAAAAATAATTAGGGACCATACTTCTGGAAAGTTTAAACACTGAGCATTGATATTATGTGAAAGTGTGTATTTATGAAATGATCTCACTTCTCGCTCCTCAGCTGTCGGGCCTGTTGGTGCTGGCTGTGGGACTTTGGCTCAGGTTTGACCCAGACACAGTGGAGCTGCTGACGGATGACAGCGCCCCTGACACCTTCTTCATAGGTACGTCACACCTCACCTCACATCCACAGATCCTAAAATGGGGTGCAAGATTTGTTTATTTTACTGTGAAAACTGCTGTATTGTCTTGATTCTGTGAAGTCATTTTAATGTCTCAGTGGTGCCAGTTGTGTGTATACCCACCTCTCAACTATGCAGCGATGCAGAAGTATGCTGAAGCTGTTTTTACAAGTAATAAAAGATGCTCAAAGACATGATGATCTCTCTGGAGACGAAAGGAAAAGTTTGGTATATTTGAAGCTGGACCCTATTTTCTCATGTTTTTGTTACGAGATGACTAATGTAGGCAACAATTTTAGAAACTGGTCCAATCCTGAGGGAGACCACGTCATCCGGCATGGCGAAACAGGCTGCAATGTAATCCTTAAGGGCAATTGTGCACAGTCAATTCAGTCCATTTAAAGTGTTTGTTTTTGCTACAGACAGGCTCTGGTTGTTACTACAAGTGTCTGACTACATCAGGGGAAGAATCCCGACAGAGAAATGAAATAGTTTCTTTACATTTCGCGTGATCTTTTCTGTTTGTTATTGTGTGTGACTAAGTCTCGCTCAAGGAGAAGTATAAGTCTTTTCCACATTGTCGAAATCAGCCAAATAGTTCGCCATGACAATGAAAAACTTTTACATAGCACGAAGCTGCGCCTTAATGTTCTTTTGTTCTTTCCCATGTGCTATTCTCTCTGTTTACCAATGAATGTATGGTCAATGACAAATGCCTACCTGGCTCACACTAAGACCCTTCAAACATGGTGTCATGTCAATCAGCAAGTTAGAAATGAATGTGGCCAAGACTGAAGCATTGATTATACACATGAAACAAGATCTGAAGACAGAGCCGGTTTCATGTTGAAACTGTGGAAATACTAAGGTACAGTTCTGGACTCCACTGTGAGCTTCTCTGGAAGTACTGAGTGTTTTTCCAAGGAATGCTCCCAGCGACTTGATCTTCTTAGGAAACTCAGTGGCCTTGGTGTGAGTAAGCAGGTTTTATAATTAGTGTGCCAAACTATGGTTGAGAGAGTTTTAACATTTCACCTTCCTGGTTCGGTCATGTTAACTGTACATTTAAGAATAAACTCTGTGGGACTGTGACAAGTAAAATAGTTGGCAGGCCACAAAAGCCCTTGACCCAACTCTTTACAGAAAGGACAAGGAAGTTTCTTAGACAAGTTTCTTAGCAGATAGCTCCCATCTTCTTGTCAGCCACTACATGGTTCCTCTGGCACCTAAAAACTGTATATAGGAAGTCCTTCATCCCGAGTGCCATCAGTATTCTTAATTCAATAACGTGACTGATGAGTTTCAAGTGTTTTGCAACGACTTTGTATGTTTGTTTTACTGACCATTTGTCTACTTTTACGATGTTTTATTTTGTGTTTGGTGAGCCGAAGACAAATCTCCACCCATAGTGGACAATAAAGATATATTCTATTCTATTCCCAGCACTCCTCTCTTCAACTCTCACTAACATTTCCACCGTTGACTTCCTGCAACAAGTCACTTTTCGCATGTTTTTAGAGTGAGACTTCTCCTTGAGCGAGACTTAGTTACACACAATAACAAACAGACTTTCCTTTCCATAATGTTGTCAGACACTTCTAATAACAATCTGAGCCTGTCAGTGGCGAAAACAAACACTTTAAATGGAACGTAAATTGACGTTGCACAATTGCCCCATGCAGTTACATTGCAGCCTGTTTGCTGCTTGGGGCTGCAGTGCTCTCTCTCAATAGTGGACCAATTTCAAACTTAGTCGTCTCCATTAATCACATAGACACAAAGACATGGAAAAATACGGTCCAGGTTGAAAAATATCATTGGTTGCCTTTAAGACACATTTTCGACTACATGAAGGTGTAAAAACAAAACAAAATCTTAATGTCTTCTTTTCAGTGAACACAGTGCAGCACCAGCTTCACGCCTGATGACTTCAGCTTTTACAGTGTGCTTTGATAATCATTTAACAAACCCTTGTTAACTTCCCCGGGGGATTCCCCTACGCCATTTTAACTGAAGGACCTTTCAGGGGCCGCAGGTGTTACTGAGTGTTAATGAGCGCTTAACAGGCACATTTACCCCTGATGCATCGTGATGTTTCCTCACTTCCTCCACATGACGGAAACTCACTTTCTGAGTGGTTTTAACCCTCATTTATACCCTCACTTATCCGGTGGTTTTTTAAAGCCTCACGTGACTCGCCACTGTGCTACGAGGGGAAGTGAAAGAGGACATGTCAAGCAACTATCGACATGCACCATTAGTGGTAGTGCTCTGGTTTATGGGTTATGGGTAGAATTGCTCATGTTTACAAATATGGATTAGATTTTCCTTTCACTGGAATAATAAAAACGGATCAATCGGAGACGCTCAGGCAGTGACAAATGGAGCTGAGCCTCAAACTGACTAATGAACAGCTCCGTCTCTTTGATGAAATATCTGACAGCACTTTGGACTCAGGTGACTTCTGATTGATATTGAATGCTCCTCTGCAGAGCTCTGAATAAAACAGCAGGTGATTAAAACATACAGTAGACAAGACAAACAGCCTTCAGTGTGTAGTAGTGCTGCAGAGCTCCATACAATAGGCCCTCTCTGTCTCGCTCTGCGTAGGAGCGGATGATTAGAATGAAGCCTATTCTTGCTACTCCCGGTTAGACCATGACCTAAAATGGTGACTTCACTTCATCAGCTCTCTGCTGTGCTTTCATGGGACTGGCTGCCTCCCTCAGGACATGAGGAGCAGGTTGGGTGGGGCAGGTGACGGGAGTCTATCCTGAAGTTTATCCTTTAGTAGCAGTTATAATAATAATGTACCACGCAGCGCAGCTTTGCAAGAAAAAAAGGGAGTGTTTCCGACAGTAGCTTGTGGAAATGTGAGGGGGAAATGCACACAGGGATTAAAAGCAAAGCCTTTTTTAAAAACAAGAAAACAGCCTAAAAACATGACTGTAAATATAAATCACATAATAAAAAACTGACATTAATGCTGCAACACAGCATTATTATTATTATTGAGCTGAAATATACAGATGTGCTCACAGTGTTTCATTCCTTTATGCAAACTATTCGAGGTGAGATAAATTTTGTTCAGTTTGGTTTCATTTGACATGCAAATATCACAGAGCTTGAACAACTTGTCACACACATTTTACTGTGATTACACATCACAGATACAGTTACTTGGAAGATATGATCATCTTATTACATATGTACATATGCTATAACATAGCATCTCTGTATGGATCAAGCAGTCCATGAATCCTTTAGAATAATGTCCATGTTACCCAGCTACAACATTAAAGTGCTGCTCACTCAGTCATGCATCAGTAGTAATAATATTCCCATAGAGTATAATAAAAACACTGAAAGGAGTCGATCTGCAACATGTACATTTTGCTAACAATACTTCTGTACTTGTACTTATCAGTACTCAACACTAACTTTTAAAGATGGTTGCCAGGTCGGCAAAGAGGCATCAGCTTTTTGTTGCCAAAACTGAAAATATGGTTGCCATTTTTTGTCACCTTTTGAGTAATTAAGATAATATACAGCTTAATAATGAAAATGTGACATCAAAGAGTTTCTAAAGGTAACTGAACTACCTTGTAACTTGTTACTGTAACTGAGCAGTGTTCTCTGTAGTCTGTGTTTTATCTGATACTTAACAGAATTTAAATCTTAAGTTTTAAGTGTGATTTATTCTTGTGCGTCAGCTCTATGCAGTGCTGCAGTTTCACCTCTAAAACACTAGTCGGCGACAGGGTTTCTGTGAAGTGCTTTAAAGTTCACTTGATTCAAAACACACATTAAACATGGCTTAATAGCGACAATTTCAAACACAATCACACAAATCAGCTTCACTATAACTCGCAGCATTCGCAGACAAAGCACTTGTCTTTATCTGGACACCAACATGCTAATGTTTTTAGCACAAGTCTATGGCATTTTACATTGTATAAATTAGCCTAGCGACTATGAAGACAGGAACAACAGCATCATTTAACAAAGGTAACATTACAAATTTTGTCTGCATTACAGCTCATAAGGTTCACTGACAAAACAACTGTCTCATATTAAACTTGTTTTCCAAACAAATATAACATGCTAACGTTATTAGCACAAGCCTATGGCATTTTACATTGTCTAAATTAGTCTAGCAATGAGTGGAGATTTCCTCTGCTCATATGAAGCCAGGATAAATCACACACAAGACTTAAAATGCTATTTTTGTGGAGGCTTAACTGTCTTCACAATTTATTGTTTCTTATCTGTGAAATTAAAGTAAATAAAAGCTTCGTTTCCACTGAGGGAAATGGTTTCAGCTTACAAAACTAGACTGCGTTGTTGGGCGTGTAGTTACATTTCTGGGGAAGTGCAAGTCAGGCTATGGCGTAGGCTCTATGTCGATGCAGAGCCTTCACTGTAGGTACAGCGTCGATTCGACACAGAGGTATAGATCCTGCTTTATCAGTTAACCTGTCCACCCTCAACTCTGGCTGTGCAAAATCTTATGATTGCCCGTGTTCAGTGCTCTTGTTGCTTTGAGCTGCAGTGCCTGTTCAGCCCTGAGTTTAGCCCCCGTCTAGCTCAAAGCTGCTGGGATAGTTTCATCTCCCAAGACTTCACAAATTTACTTTGTGATGTTCATGTAGGTTCATCTGGTTCGTTGTCGGTTGAATCATTTTGCACATAGGCTTGTCTCTAATATAGATGCCTGTGCACACGCTAGTAAACGAATGCAAACCAGACAATGCCCATGCAGCGTTGTCTGGTTTGGGCATTGAAGCTAATTTTACCTAGTGGCCACAGGAGGAATTACAACTTCCAGGTCTGTCACGTGTTGCCATTGGGACCAAAAAGACTTTTCGGACATACGTGAAAGAGACATCTGTAAATTAGTAGATACATTTTTTTGAGCGTCACAACACCCATGAAATGACTTGTTTTACTTTGGAGGTTTGATCTATTCAGTCAGATAACATTTCTAATGTCTAGTAAAGCCGCACAATTTAATTATTTTATCCACATTCAGGTCAGCAGAGGGTTAAACCGGAAGTTAACCGTCTCACTGTCATAAGCCTGTAGTGCGCCTGCTCCTGCCCCGCGATGCAGAACATTTGCGTAATTTCATACTGCAGACATCAAGCTTTTTTGGATTCATACACCACTGAGCAACTTTTATAAGACTTACCGGGGCCCCGTCTCCAACACCGTATCCAGTTCTGTTCGTACATCCGTGGTTCTGACTGTAACAGCCACATTTACATATTACTAATGCAACAAATGTAACAAAAATGTATGTATTTATGTGTTTCACATTTTACTGTATATGTTAAAACGTGGTTGCAAATGATGAAAACCAGAGGCCAAAAATTGGTTGCCAGTTTCTCAAAGTGGTTGCCCTGGCAACCTGGCAACCGTAACTGTTGAGCCCCGCTCATGCAAAAGTCTGAATGCAGAACTTTGACCTGTAACCAGGTATTTTTACTTTGTTGTGTTGCCACAACAGACTGCAAAAGATTACTGAGTGAACGTTATCGGTTTATCTGTAAATCCGAAAGATCCTGCAGAGGATCGATCGTCTGACAGAGGAGCCTTAGCAACAAAATAAATATCATCATCATGAGCTCCCTGAGCAGGACGCTGGAGCGTTTGCTGCTGCCTCAACATTCACCTTCAGCAAAGAGTCTGAACAGAGTGATACCATAACAAGTCAAAGTGGAGGCATTCCCTAAGGTTGAATCACTTTCCATTCTGTCACCTGTGTTGCTGTGTGCGCCTGCATGTAAACAGCCATTATGTGCATTTACGAGACGCAGACACCGAAGAGACAGCGAAATGTTTACACTAACATGTATCACTACCAGCTACCTGCTATCTGCATTAAAGAGAAGGAAGTGTAGGGTTCTGCTGGATATCACCGGTTTCACTAAGAGGAAGGACTGAAAACATCACCCGCCAAGATCAGCTCCGTGCAGACACTTTGTATACACAGTAGAAGCTGTCTTGGCCCATTATATTTTCCATTGCTAACCTCCTCCTTCGAAACAAGCAGATCCCTCGTTTCCAGCCCCCTTCAGCTATTCACCTTGTCTTCACCTCCCCTTTTGTTCAACAGCAGGAAAACAACAGCTTGCAGTCCCCCCATGTGGATTAATTAAGTTGCTGCAGTGGTTGCTGTCTATGTTACCAATTAGACCCTTAGCATGGACCTCAGGGACAGGTCGGGTGTATGGTTACAGTGTGAAGGGCTCAGTAGTGAGGGCAGGGAGCAGGGGAGCAGACCTGACGACATCAAGGCTCGTGGGGGAGCTGGGATGGTTGGGGGATGTAGTCTAATTTTGTAGCAATCAGACACCCGAAAATTAGATTTTCCTTTTTACCAGACAGACGGCATCTGTTGTGCTGCTTTACCCTGCAGGTCCATGAACGCACCGAGTCCGAGTAATTGGAAATAACACCAATACATCAAAAGAGTAAACCGGAAGCCTGGTTCCTCAGTAGACTCCATGGCTCCATTAGCTTTAATTCAAATTCAAATCGTGATACTGCACAGAGTGACTGCACCTCTGAGACGCAGACGGGTAGGATTTCCAGCTATTTGCAGCTCGCCTGCAGCAGAACACAGTCTAGCGTCTTGTTTTGTTCAATGCACTCAGAGGGACGGACAGATGGTATTTATTTTCAGAGGTTTCAGTTATTGGACTGTGAAGCACTGATACATCTTGAAAGCAGTATTTTCCTGGAGCTTTACAACATAAAACACAACGACCACGACACCAGGACACAGTTTAAACACCAACTCTCACCTGTCACATTAAATATACTCATCTGTCACTTATGATATGTAAAGTGGAGGCAAAATGACACAAAAGAACTATTTTAAGCAGCGAGCCAAACAACAGTGTCAGAGATTCTTTTTTTGGTTTGCAACTTCTTTTAATCTTGACTCAAAGCTTTAAAATTCTCATGTGACTGGACTGAAGGAGTGGGCTGATAATACTCAGACTGAATTGTGGGCGGAGATTCAGATCTTTTGCTGCTCAAAGAGTTTCCCCCCTACACTTTTCTGCTGGTGCTCAAACACAACAGCCCCTTCTTATAAACTCTGCTTAAACAAAGACACGACAGCAGCTGGGTCCTGCTGCCATCCTCAGCTGAAGCTGTGAACTGCAGTCATGTGACAGGGCACACTGTGATTCTAGTCCTCCAGTCTATTTAGGATATAAATTCCTCTTCTTGATTCATTTGTACAGATTAAAAAACAAGTGCTAATCTGTGTGCTCTGTCTCTCCTCAGCTGTGTACATCCTCCTCGGTGCAGGAGGGTTGATGATGATTGTCGGGTTCTTCGGTTGTTTTGGGGCTGTGCGTGAGTCTCAGTGTCTTCTTGCATCGGTGAGTTGAGGTGCTCACTTTATTTTCACAGGTCTCTAATTTCCGAGTAATTTCCATTAAGTTTTCTGAAAAGATAATTGTGCATTTTCTATTAATTACAGGTGAAATTGAGTTCTATTGATATACTTACTGGTATTAATTCATTCATTCCAATGAATTGTGAGAGTAACCAGGTCTTTAGTCAGCGTACAGCTGGTGAAAACAATCTGCCATGTGTCTGCAGACAAGCTCACAATTAAAATTATGATGAATAAAAAGTCTATTGATAAAAGAGTAAAGGATGGATTTTTACTTCAGTTTAAACTGACTGGTTTTCTTTTATTACATTCCTATTTTCCCTGTAAATAAAGTCGTACCTAATGAAATACGTCTCTCCAGGAAACTTCCGAGAAAATAGAAAAATAAGAAATTTACAAAAACAATCTCAGACTGTTTGCAGAGGTAAAAAAAAATCAATATTAGGAAAATTCAGTGTTGCTTCTTGTTTTTGTTTGAATGATAGGCCTTGCCGTAAGGCAGTTAATAAGCCACTTTTCTGTTCTGCAGTTCTTTGCTTGCCTTCTGATAATCTTCGGAGCTGAGATCGCCGCTGGTGTGTTTGGATTCATAAACAAGGAACAGGTACAACACTTCAAGGTTCTGTTGGTAACATTTTTACGCAGACGAGAGAGCTTTTAGAAACGTGCAGAATAAAAGTATCGCTTTTATGACTGTGAATTAATAATTATAAAAGCTTTGACGGGTCCAAAATGAATGTTTTGTTTACCTCTTCGTAAGATGTCTGACGTTTGTTTACCACTTCTGACAAAGCTTGTGAGCCAACAGTGTAATGACGTTGGTATCATGTGGTATCTCAATGTCCTCACCGATCAAGAATCTAAGTAGTTAGCTAGTTGTGCCTTGTTAGTGTGAGCTAACACAGCAGCAGCAACTAACATCCAACACTGAGCTGTTTAATGGTCCCAAAAACTCACACCAACACTTAATATTCTTGCCTTTAAACCTGTTAATAACCATGAGGTAATATTGGCAGTGTAAAGCTAGCAGTTAGCTTCGTAACTGTGTGTGCTGGCGGATTTTGTCCCTAGTGCGGAGCTCATTTTCCCGCAGCGACGGTCTCCTAGCAGAGGTGGACAAGTACTATGGGGGTCTCATAATAAACAGAGAGCAAGTGCAGGGCAAGTCATGAGAGGAACGTACCAGTGCCAGAAATCAGGGGTGAAAAACAAAAATGATTGCAACATATTAAAATAATGCAGCATCTTCTTTCCTTGCCCGCAGTTGAAATCAGTGGTCTTTTCCTTTCCTTTTCCAGATATGATAAGACATAAAAGCAATAAGGGGTAACTTTTTTGTCACGGCAGGTGGTGAGCCATGTCCTAAAACTACCATAACATTACATTAATTAATCATGATTCTTGAAACAGCACCACACAAAGTACCTAAATCTATAGTTTATGTAAGGCTACATGTTGTAGAATGAATTCACTTCTCCACATGACAAAGTCATCACTTGGCATGACTGAATCTGTCCGTCCAGTCAGCCATAGATATGCAGGTTGTGCAATTGTCAACCACTTGTGCTTTGAGTAACAGCAGTGTGATGACGTTAATACAATGGAATTGGGGGAAGGCTGACATCTAGTGGCTAATCTTATCAATAGCATTTGATTGTAATCTGAATTCACCCCCAAAATCCCTTAAATAACAGATTGTTTGCCATCTTTTCTCAACAACAGATTGTCGAGGAAGTCCAAAAGTTTTACAGGAACTCTGTGGCTGACGTCACCAATCCTAACGGCACCGCAATCGCAATAATTTACCAAAAAACTGTGAGTAAAACTTCTCCTCCTTCATATGATCGTCACCCTTAACACCACCAGCATCACAATTTCAATCTTTTTTTTTACTTTTCACACTTACAGCTGAACTGCTGTGAGGGCTCCATATCAGACACCACCGTTGAACCTTGCAAAGATGCAGAGGATGGGGAAAAAACCAAGGTAAACCCTACTGCCTGCTGTAACACCTTATACCCACACGGTGGCAGTATAGCACTGATTTAAGATCAAACTATTTGCACATAACACTATCTGCTTAGTGTTATGTGTCAGGTATGTTAGATGATTCACAGCAGGATTGTGTGCAGCACCTGTTATTAACCATATGAATGATTCTTTTAGGACTGTCTCGCTGCAATAACAGAGTTCTTCAATGAAAAGCTGCATATTATTGGATACATAGGGATTGGGATCGCAGGAGTCATGGTGAGAATTACAAAACCTTGAATTTAAACTTCACAAACCTAAAATCATAATCCCAGTTGCTTTAACATGTCCCCAAAATGTGTCTGTTTCAGATCATAGGAATGATCTTCAGTATGGTTCTGTGTTGCGCCATCAGGAACAACAGGGAGGTTATATAGTCGGTGAGTTGACCCCCCCCCACAACCCCCACCAGCCGGCCCACTGATCCCTTCGTAATCAACCTGTCTGCGTAAAGAAGGGAAACACCAAAGTTACATTTCAATGTCATTTCTCATAGTCCAGAGTGATCTGGTGGGGGAGTATCACAAAGAGAGAGTACGGTACATCCCAGGTGTCCACGGGCCAAATTCAACACGATACGCTGGATCGTTATCTTCACACCTTCTCCTCAACTCCACCAGCACTGAAAATTTATTTCTCTGTTCTTTTTCCCGTAACACATGCTCTGCTTTTGGCACAACTCTGTGACATTCCTCCGTCTTAACATCTGTTTGTTACACAGTGCTGCGCTGTAGCTACAGCACAGTACACGAAGCCTTCTTTGACACAGGAATGTTGTGACTGCTGTAAATACGGACAGCTATTTTATGCACCTGCTGTTAACATTTATTGTGCCCTTTTTATGTAATCAATACTACTTTGTGTGCTTAAATGTTTTGAGGACTAGCCTACCTTTGCTGAGTAAATTTCCATGATGTGCCTATGTAGTCACACAGACGTCCAGCTACCACACTATTTACCTATCCCTTGTGATTTGAATATGATGTAAATAAGCTCTCTGTCACCACCCTCAAGTATTTCTACTCTAAAGCACAATGGTGGAAGTGTGGATATGATATCAACCCAAAGGGTTAGGGAAGGTCTGATGATAAACTGCCACTCTGTGAATCTCCAAATTCAACTAAAAGGTCATGAGTAACACTATGTTTTGAGCTCTTCTGGAGCATGTGTGAACTGTAACAGTGAGCTAGTTTGCATTTTGTGTGAGTTATTTTGGATGTAAATTTTGTTGGTGTGCCAATAAGATGTGAATTTTAGAATAATATAGTTTATGCCATACTGTTAACCGTAATAAAACAAAAATATTGGGTGCTTTTATTCGGTGTGTGTGGTGTTTTCTGTCTTTGAAGTGTGTGAAACAGACGTGCTTCCTGTGATGTGTCAGAGGTTAGAGACAGAGCAGTGGTATCGTGTAAATTTTGTGGTCGGTTGGTTTCCTGAAACTTGACAGAGCACTGTTACAAGAAATGGCAGCCATTCAGAATAGCAGCACAGCGCGAAACCAGAGATACACAGACTACACCGACAGAAAGAGCCCAGGACTGTAGAGGCATTACTACATCTTTGCTGAAGGCCTGCTGACTTACTTACATGCAAATGTAATTTCTCTATACTTCTTACCAAACATCTAAAAGACAATGTGACCCCTTTAATTCCCGCCCTTTTCTCTCTGTGCATCAATAACAGTTGAACAAGCTTGGTACCCGCATGAACCTTGCTCAGCTTTCCCCTTTCCTGTTACACTTATGCTGTATGCTGTGTTTTCTCTATGCCAAGGGTCGGCAACCTTTACTATCAAAAGAGCCATTTTTGGCCATAAAAACTAAACAAAGAATCTATCTGGAGCCACAAAACATATTTGAGCCACATAACAAATGTAACACAGCCTTTTAAGTCGAATTCTGCCTATCAACATTACTAACAGATCTAAATGAGCATTCATTAATATGTTTTATCACAAGGTGGCTCATCTGCAGTGGGTTGTTTTTGATTATTTGGTGCTAAAACTTGGCAGCAAATTTGTCCACACACTATTAAAGTCTCTATTTTCCCCTGAGACTTTTCCCTTTTTGGATCTAGAATCCACAGCTAGCCCAGCTTGGTAGACTCAACACTACTGTAGCCATCGTTAGTGATGTCTTTAGAGGAAAAGGCGCCAGGCCACAGACGTATGACACACATTTTAGTTGACTAAATGTTAAAACATTTCTTTAAATTGGTGTATAGGCTACACATTTTTACAGCTGAAGAATGTAAGAATTGCTTTAGGCCTGCAACAAAAATAAACAAAAAAAAAGGTTGTTTACTTCCATACAATTTCTGTCAAAGCCACTGGGTGCCACTGGAGAGGGGCAAGAGCTGCAGGTTGCCTACCCCTGGTCTATGCTAATAAGGAAACCAAAGTTTGAAAATGGTAATAAGATGTGGCTGGAGGACTGTCACAATCCACACGGACATATTACATGGTATATAATCATATTTTAAGTTAGTTAATGTCAGCAAACACTAGCTGACTATGTAGCTAACGTATAGCTACATCAGTAGCCTTCCCATTAACTTTACCCTAATATTAATCGCCTGTCCTTTAACGATAATAGTTCATAGCTAGCTAATTGCTAACTTAGCGTTAACATAAGTAGTGAGATGTGGCCTTCCTATTATCCTAACCTTAAAAGCCTTTTTCAATGATAATACTTCATAGTTAACTAATTGCTAATTCGTCATTAGCATAAGTAAAGATATGGGGCCCTACTGTTACCCTTACGCAGTGCTTAATTTGTAAAATTAGAAGTGGGGGAACACTTTTGGCCTCTGAGAGAGCAGTGTTCCCCCACTCCCAAAGGTGGGGGAACACTCTGGGCCTCTGAGGGAACACTTTTTTAAGCGGCACCTGAGCCGCCTCACTGCGCAACTCCGAATGGAATGGTTGTGACATTTAGTGTTGTCACGGTACCAAAATTTCGTTTCTGCTGCTGGTTGAAATCTGTACTCGCACAGCGTGCTGAATGATTTATTTTGCTGGCACAAAACTATTTTTAGTCGCAAATGCCAATAAAATGCTCGCCCATAGAGCTCTGTGGAAAACAAATCTCTGCAGACAAGTAAAAATAAATAAATAACTTTCACTGCTCAAAGATACTCACGTTTGGAAAACAAACCACTGCAGTAGCATATTGAGTGCCAGGTGACCAGCACGCACCATTATTGACCAGCGGCGCATGGACACTCACCTTCTTGCGATTTGACTTTGAACTTATCCCACAGTAGTGGTACGTGAGGCACCGTAGTACTACGGTACTCCACCCTGCAACACTAGTGACATCAGCCAATACTGTATGTAGTTTTTAGATGTGAAAAGTTTTAGACCCATGCAAATTAGTTCCGGAAAGCACCAGGGCCTTTTCTGAAAAGATCTGGTATGTGTTCCAGTACGTTCCGGCTCAAATTAAGCACTGCCCTTACGCTAACCTTAACCGCCTCTTTCTTAACGATATTACTTAAAAGCTACCTACCAACTAATTTAGCGTTAGCATGAGTAAAGATATGTAGCCTTCCTATTACCTTTATCCTAACCGCCTCTTTTTTAGTGATACTTAATAGCTAATCACTAGCATTACTATAAGGAAAGAGATGTAGCCTTCCTTTGTGAAATTTTTTAAGACATATGATACTCTGTGCACGCACTGTTTTACACAGCTAGCATGCTACCAATATTAACTTGCTAAACATGTTGTACTTTTCACTTAATAATTTTTTTTAATTTTTTTTTTTTAAAGAGCTGTTTTACATTCATCAGTGTTGCTGTGGTCTGACCTAGCAACACTAAGAGGGGCATGACAAAAAGGGAGGTCCTTTGTCATTTCTTTTCCCTCCATGGTAACAGCTTTTTTTCCTGCCTTTGTTGCAGGCGCTGCCATTAGCTTAGCACAAGTTAAGACACGTTTTCAACAGTGTCTGCAAAACAGCAGCTGTATTGTCATGTAGAAGTAGAAAAGGCCCACACTCTCAGGTGGTATGAAAAGGTGACAAAGTTGAGAAATGGCTGAACTTCCCTTTATGATGCACTTTATCTGTCACCACCAGGCCAAACTAAGTGTTAGTACTGGTTTTGCCTGTTCCCTTCCTAAGATAATATTAGTTTCCCTACATTTGCATGACCCTTGTTAACCCATTCAGTCAAATCAATCCACAAACACAGACTTAGTTCATTGCAAATTTTAATATGTATATATAAGGTATGTACAAAAAGCCATGACAAACACATAATATGGTAACAGTCATCTTTCAAATGCTCAGTCACAGTAATGCTTTTTTTTTGGCTAAGTGTTTCCTCAGAGAGAAAAGTCAGTCTGCTCTGTTAAGGCATAAACCAAAAAAAACTCTTTCAAGGTTCAGGTATGCATTTGTTAATGTGGTTAGGTGGACAAACATACATTTATATATATATATATATATATATATATATATATATATATATATATATATATATATATATATATATATATATATATATATATAATGTGCATGAATGCATCTCAAGTTTTTGCAGAAAAGATACAAACACTGCAGTTCAAAGACTAAGGAACAACTGTAGGGCTAATATCAAGTATATGACAGGACACAGTTTATGGTTTGGCAAACCATATGGTCCCATGTCAGTAGGAAGGTTCATGATTATTGAAATTTAACATGTATACTCACAGTACTTGATCAAAATGTATGTGAAAAAAATAAAATAAAATAAAATAGATCCCTTTAAAATGAATTGTCTTACTTGGGCCCCATGTGTCCAACATTTGGAATCTTGTTCTGATTTGAAGGCTTTGTAACATGAGACAATAATGGAAAAGGAAAAAAAAATAATCATACAACGTATTTAAAGCTGCTGCTTTTAAAATAAAACTAGCATACAAATACAGAATAATATAAAAAATGATAGCATGGAAGAAAACACGAAAAATAGGTCTGACTCTTCGATGGAGTGAGCTCCCCTCCCTCACAGAGGGAAACAGAACAGGGCTCAGGGACAAAGAAAGAATAACACTGCAACTCTGAGTCCCTCGGCCCAGTAAGGCTAACAGCTTCAAGTGCAAACGTAGGTTATCCACTACTGAATAAGTCACAAAGTGTTTTAGTGCAACACAGCTGTCAGACCTACAGAAGGTGAAATCAAAGGTCTTTGTAAGCCTTTCTGTCTGTCAGACAAGACTTGTTTGATTTTTTTCTGTAAACTGATGTATGTAGCTGCCAGTTGTTCTACTATCTACGCTCAGAAGGTCCTATGCATAGCCAGCAAGTTGATACGCTCTCACGCAGACAGGATGTTCAGAGGTGAGTTGTCCAGGATGAATTCTCCAACACCAGCAAAGTACATAACCTGTGCGATGCCGAACAGGGGAGCGATGACAAGAGCTCGACAGCCAGCACCTTTCAGGAATGCAGAGGGCCCCTCCTTCCGCATTATTTTACTGTGGAGAACCAGAGACGAGGTCATGTACACACACGCATAAATAAAAAAAAAGAAAAGAAATATAGTTATGCAACAATGAATGACAACTGTCTTACCTCACGCAATCCACAACTCCATTGTAAGTCTCCTCACTGGACCCTTTGTTCAGTGATTGCAGTCTGGTCTTCACCACTGTAGAAAAGATTTAAACAATAAATTAGATTACATTGCAGGAACATTACAAAGCTGCTACTAACAAACAGGGCACATCATGGCTGACAAAACTCACCATCACAGGGGTTAACAGCCACAGCAGCAGTGGAACCTGCAGCGCACCCTGAGAGGAAAGCCCAATAGAAGGGTGACGACCCCTCAGGACTGGGCTTGCCCAAGTTGTTCAGGTTGGCAAACAATGGGAAGTAGACAACAGAAAAGGGAACATCCCTAAAAGAAATAAAACAAAAGGTTGTTTTAGACCAAAAAATCTGATATACAGGAACTGGTCGAACAGGTTTACACGGTTTCTCTTCATTGGGGATTAAGAGTTTTACCTCATCAGTGTTGCCCCCAGCCCTTTGTAGAGCCCCTGGATGCCATTTGTGTGGAGGAGTTCCTTTGCGATCTGTGTGGCGGATACAGCTCGTGGTGCTGACACCACTGTGCCTGAGTTGTAGGAACGACTGAGCACAGTGTTAGTGGCCACAAGCTTGGTGGGAGACATCATGATGGGTTTCTGATGCTGGGCTGCTTTGGACAAAAGACAAGACAAGTTAATATACACACAGAGGCAGTGATTTGATTTAAATAAATACACGTAATATTCAATGTCAACACTGTATTCGTCTCACCAAGTCTGCCGGCATCTTGCAGCTGTATCTTGAGCATTTCCATTGGGGTGGTGACAATGACCTGGCACATGCCTGCACCACAACCTGCCAGCATCTCTTTGAACACCGTCAGCCCCTTTCTGATAACAGATAGGAGAAATATTAAGCAACACAATCTATAAGATACTGTATTTTCCTAAGGTGAATTTTTGATGATTTCATGAGGTGAATTTTTGCTTACCCATCCTTGGAGAGGTGATGCCTGAAGAAGTCATTAGCTGCTAGCTTGATTGCCTTCTCAGGGGTGACCAGGGTCAAATTAACCGCAGCACCTGAGGACAAACAAATGCACAATTAGCACTGACGTCGCAATCGAGTTTTCATTCAGCACATTTACAGAAACAATCCCCACTTTTATCATTACAACATTAGAATGTAGAAAGTCCACTGTATGGCTAGTCTACACAGACAGGACAAATGTTCAATTTAAAGTAGCTTCAGTCATAATGATGGAAGGGGATTATGTCAACAGAAAATACATGAAAAAAACATGAGTTTCAAAAAGGAAAGTGAGAAACGAGCAGAATACAAGACAAGAAGAAATGAGGAGGGAAATGAATATCCGGAGGAAGATGCAAACATCAAGTCTATGAAGCACAGTGAGTCAGTTTATGATGAAAAGGGCCCACTTGGCCTAGAGAAAACTTTAAGAAAGGAATTTTGTTTCTACTGAAAGGCTACAGGTCAGTAAGTAGATTAATGACAACAACGGACCAGAGAAATGAAGAGATGTTAGTCAAAGGACAGAATGAATCCCTGACTATGTACTGTGCGTGCAGACTTTAGGCAAACTTAAAAATGATCTGTGAGACTGTTCTGAAATCAACTTGGGTCCACCACAGATTCATTTCCAAGATCACTCAAAGTCTGCGAGGACACACCTCCACAGTCTACAACAAGTCGACAGGACAGTGAAGAGACAACCAGGTAGTTATTGACAAGAAGTCAAGATACAGAACAAATAGATGGCAAAACAAAACATGTGCCTACAGTTTCAAATAGAGCAATATTGTAAGAACCATTATATGATTTGCCTCCAGCGTGGCTGCGCCTTATCGGCTAGCCTTCAATATCCCAGGGGGACCCAAGTCTGTAATATGAAAAACACAGATGCAAACAAACAGCATTCCTCACACAAGCAGAGACCCACACGAAAAGGTCTCCATTTTCCTCATATTTTACTTATCCACAAGATTTTACTCATTCTTTTTGACATTAAATCAATAAACTGATAACTAAACAGTGTGTTTTCTTACTTTACTGCATGACTGCTACTAACAGAGCATCTTAAAGCTGCAAAACCACTTTACATGACAACAGCTTTGGCCACTTTACTTTTATGACTTATTCCACTATTCTTCGCCCCCCCAATGACCATTTGTATATCAATTATTTGCCCTGAGTTACACTGACTTAATGAAGAAAACTTTTTTTGCACTTGCCTTCGCAGTGAATGAAGAATCCAGAAATGGAGAAAGTTCTTGATAAACGGAAGTGATAGGGGATTGCGTTTAACATCAGCAAAACATGTAAAAAAGCATTTGTTAACAGGCTCTCACACAAATGATGCAGTACATTCCAAGTCTCATCTATACAGTTTATGCTCAGCAACTCCAAAACATGTGCACTTTTGTTAAAACCTTACCATTTAGTTAAAACACTTACCCATTAACAGCACACGTGTGTTTTATATAGCAAGGTTTTTGCAAAAATGCATGTGTTTGGCAAGTAGTGAGCACATGACTGAATATATGACACTAAGGTTATACTACACAAGATGCGTGACAGTTTATAAACATGTTTTAATACAGTTATGCTGTTGAACACAACCCCCTTTGACTTAAAATCATCAAGAATTTGCTGTTTTTGGATACTTAGTTCACTGTGGAGACATGCATGGTTGAGTAAATGATATACAGATGGTCATCTGGGGGGATGAAGTCTTCCTTTATGTAAATCAAGCAACCCATGCACTCAAAAATACACTGTATCTGAGCCATCATCAGTTGTACCCAGTTGTAATCATATATTTAATGATCAATTTCACCATAGAAAGATCTTACTTTCTCCTACATTTAATCCTCTCCTGCATGTTTTAGCCTACTGGTTCTTAATGTTCAGATGTGCATATCTCTTACCTCTGTACATGCCAAAGTACCCCTCTGATCGAACTGTCTTGACAAGGCAGTCCATCCTAGAGAACAAAGAAACAAGGAAATTATTATTGGTATGAATAATTTAAATCATCACTCATTTAGAGAAGCTTAATTATTAAAAAACACATCAAGGACCGTCATGACAGCTTAACAAGAGTCAGGGAACTGTGACCGCTCTGAGCAAATACCGATGCTTGCTGAAAGGGTTTGGAGCAGTGCACCTCCACCCTAAAAGGCATTTGGACAACCTCATAGGAGAAGAATTACAAAGATGAGGAGCTGTCATGGTCCATCAAGTCAGGAATTTTGTTAAATCTATACATTCATCATGATGCCATGCATGTGTCATTGTAGGATTAGCTAGAATAGCACTGGTTTACACATGTACACTGTGGGTATAATGCACAGAGATTTGGCAAACAGAGCGTTGTCATGCAAGACAACAGTAACTAAAAATACTTACATATTCTTGTAGACCTGCTGACCTCGTCTCTGATTCTGCAACCTGGTCTTTGCCAAGTCAATGGGGAAGACACAAGTAACCCCAACAATTCCAGCAATTCCTCCATTAATGAGCTTAGCTGGGAGGCTGAAAGGGGAGCACAAAAAAGAATGACAACACTTTAATGTGGAAATTTATTGGTAGCTAATAAATAGTGAAAAATAAAATGTAGGTAGGTTTATGATTAGGGCTGGAATTAACAAATGAAATTCTGAATTTTGAGGATTTGTTGCTTTTATAACTTAAATACCTTTGTAAATTCAATATCATTGGGTTATGACTGCAATTTTTTTGATCAATTACTTAAATAGTGATGTTCATCACAATTTCCTAAGCTGGTATGTCTACTTTAGTCCAACCAACTGTCAAAAACCTGAAGATAATCAGTTTACAGTGACACAGGAACAGGAAAGTAGCAAATCCTGTTAAGTGACACGCTGAAACTAGGCAATGGTTTGCATTTTTGCTTTGAAAAAACTTGTAACAGGTAATCAATGACCAAAATAGCTACATAAATCTTTGTCAATGGACTTATAGGTACAGTTCTGGTACCAATAATGGAATCCAATTACATCTAATTATACTACATGGAGAAAAATAACGAAAAGGATGGAAAAAGACACATATGAGACTCACCTGACTTGCTGCTGAGACATGATGCTTGATTCAAGTAAGTGCAGATATAAGTGTAAAGATGTAGGTCCAAGTGTTCTTCAGTCAAATGATTAGAGTCCTAGACAGAGAAAAACGGAAGGAGTTACTTAAGCTCTATGAGCAGCTTCCTGAGTTACTCACACACTCTTATGTTCACAGAGCTTATCCCGCCTACAGTAGGGGCTCTCGGCTTATCTCGGTACTTTCAGAGTCACGGGACGGTGATGCAGCGGCACCGTTACTTGCAATATGAGTAGTACAACCGGTGGGTGTGTCCTGGCTCACATACCGGAACACCATATATGGGAATAGCGGACTTCAATTCATTCTTGATAGAATCTAACGTGCAGTTGAATTTCCAAAGAACATGCAGGCGGTGCCGTGAAGTTATAAGATAGGGTGCAAAATGAGTTTAATGGAGGCACCGTCAACAAAAATAAATGCTTAAAAGCCTCCATGACCTCTAATATCTGCAATATGACTCTTTCGCATGTTTCAGACAAAAGGTTTTGCATTACAAAGACAAAAATGTCATGTTACAGAGAAGAGTTTGAGTTAAAAAAGCTGGACATTAAGCGCAGAAACAAAATCTACACAGCGTTTACTCGTAGCGGTTAAAAACCGTTGCTTTCAGATTCCTTGACGTGACGCTTGGTTGACTAAGGTTAGCTAGGAAACACATTCAAACAATACTGTCCGTTAAAGTGAACAAGCTAGCTATCACGAACAACACACTGACTTTAAAACGCACTCTTAAAGCATTTAGACATAAATCGAAACCGTTTACTCACCAAAAGATTGTCTTTTCGTAGTTCTTGAAGATTGTTTCGGTCCGTTAACTTGTCTTCTGCTTCCGTGTGATCCGGCGCCGGTCTGTTAATATAGCTCTGAGAGGAGAGAGTGGAAATTTCCATTGAGCTTGAAGCGGGGGGCGGGTCATCCAGGTCTTGAATTACAAAGCGTAGACAATGAGTTCATTTGCATACCCGCTGCTGATTGGCTACCTTTGGCCTCCTCTTGTTTCATTGGAGGAGCCAGCAATCAATCCGCCAATCCACCAATCATACAGCTACAAAGATATTGAAGGGTAGTAGAGGAAAAAAAAGCCTTTGTTCAATTATGATTAAAATATAAAATGGATACTAATGTTCAAGGTTAGACATTTAAATACGTTCTTTAAAGGACTATCCCTGAAGCCAGTGAAGGGGTAATGGTACCAATCCCCTTAAGGATGTTAAAAGTAAAGATAATCCCTGTCTCATTGTAAATCCATGAGTCAAGATCATGATGGCATCAGATAATTCTGGAAAGCCTGTCTGCTACAACAGTGAGATGACATCATCCTTATCTAGTAAGGGGTGGAAAGTTACTAAACACACTACTGTATTAAAGTACAGTTTTGAGGTGCTTGTACTTTATGTTGTACTTTTTACTCCACTACATTTATCTGATAGTTGCTAGTTACTTTGCAGAATAATAGTTGACATACAAAACCCATCTTTAGTTCATAAATGCCACATACACCCCTTTTACACTAAAATTAATGTACATAGGTTTTTTAAACATGGGAAGACCTGCTAAAAATAGGTGATACACTCCTTTCCCATTGCCAGTAGACCCGAGCTGTGCACATGGCCTTGCAGGACACAAGTTTGGCTTTCTGTTTGTGTGGAGGTGTATTAAGTGTGTCATGTTCAATGTCACAGACAAGCCAGAAAACAGGTCAGTAAACAGTGGAGAGCAGCATGGTGGCCTGTGAAAACCTTACGCTGGTTCTTTTTTTAAATTTATCTCTAACTTATTTAGTCTCTGTGCAGACTATTTTGGATCGATGTTTCAGTACTGCTTGGGTGGAGATGGATGGTATTTTGTGATGGTGGAACATTGCATCTCGCCAGTTAAGGGGGTGAAATTAGCACATTCCCCGGGGTGTTGTGTCTCCATTAAAGCTGGACTGCAGAGTTATTTGACCCCGGTGTGAATGCTGATTGTAATTTTTCCCATTTCATTACAAAACCAGATGTTAGCAAGTGTTTTTGTGCAGTGGGAAAGGGACTAGAGTTACAATTAGCTCTCTTGAGTGCTTAAATTGTAAAGCATAATGATAATAATAACTAATGTGGTACATAAAAACTATAGGGCCAATTTTGATGCCTTGGGAGTACTTTTAGTTTAGATACTTTTAACTGCATTTTGTTGATAATGCTTGTACAAACTTTTACTAAGCTTAGTTTTAAATACAGGACTTTTACTTGTAAAGGTGTATCTTTAAATTGTGGTTCTGCTTCACCCAAGCAAAGTATCTGAATACTTCCTCCACCAACAGCTGGTCCTTGTTCCTTCATGTCAACCTTCAGCAGAGTAAATGTGGTTGGGGTAACGGCCAAGTATGTGTACACATACAGAGAGTTGGACTTGGCTTTTTGCTGCTCTCAGTGTACATAAACAGAAGCGACAGCTACAGATAAAACAAAGACAACAAAGCAGAACAAGTTTCACCCCTCTTCATGCCCGTCTTTGTTAAGGTGTCCATGAGGAAGGCACTGAACTCTCAGGTGTGTTTGTGTGCAGCTACGTATCAAATGTAGGTTTTGTTGAAAAAGAGCTGTAGCCGGTAACTTCACCACATTTTTGAAAAAAGGTATCAATGTGGTAAGACAAACACAGTCTATCTATCCTCAAGATTAAATCAGGAACAAAAGGCAGCCTATTGAATATCAAAAGGGGCTTTCCAGAGTATTATCACACCATCTGGTAAATACTACTGAATAGGTTTCAGTAGCACATGCTCACCATACCATGTCTTGGGTGCATACTACGGATAATTACAAGGTGGGTGCCAAAGGCAAGAGGCTTCTAGATGCCTCTTGCCTTTGTTGATCTTGTTAGAATTGAAACTGGTTTATCTAAGACTTTGGTTTTAAAAGGTATACACATTCCAAGCCACAGTGACTTGCAGGTTAGTAGCTGAAAAGTTGTGTAAAAGTGGGAGGTTCCCTGAGAGGTAAAGAATGCAGTTTTTCCATCGGTAGCACTCTCACACCTACATCACTATTCTCATGCCTTGTGTTCTTATGTAATTCATTCTGTTCCATTCAGTTCTATTAATTTAAACCTGGGTTACTTTGATCATTATATTTTGTATTTAAATATAACCTCATCAGTTCACTAAGAAAAACTTTTGAATGATACTTAAGAACATTTACCGTATGATATGCACTTGCACAGTTTGGTTAAGCTATCGTGTAATCTAGGAATTATAGCAATCAGACAAAATTATAAAAGGCATCGGCTGTCATAATGTAAATCTGTTGCAATGATATCAAGGTACAGTCACAAGGTGCCAGTGGCTATTAAGCTATGCTAGCAGCTCTGTTAGGCTGTATCATACACAGTATAATAAAGATGGATGACATGACAGCGCCCCAGAAGTGAGGCCATACATTGTACATCTTTATATACAGTAACTGGGTTGTACTTAAGCACCATGGCTCTGGGAGCTAAATGCTAACACATTTTAGTTCAGTGTGTTAGCATGCTATCATTAGCTAATTAGGGGTGAACATGAGTTAGTTTTGCAGGTTGCAAGTTAAAATGTTGACCTGATAGTGAAGCTAGAGGAGGTTAAGGGATCACTTAAGTTATTACAATTGATCCTGAGGAGAGACATGAATGTGTGTACTAAATTTCATGGCAATGTGTGAGATAAATTGTGGAGGAATTTCACTCAAAACCACACATTTGACCCTCATGGTGGCGCTAGAGGAAAAGTCAGGGAATCATTATTAGGATCCATCATCTGGGAACCAAGAACGTCTGCATAAAATTGTGCAAATCCATCAGGTAGATGCTGAGATATGAAGTAAAATTTTGACCAGATGAGGGCGCAACAGGAGGTTAGGGGCACACCAGAGTTAATAGGACACATCACCAGGGCACTGTGAGTATCTGTACCAAAGTTCATGACAATCTCTCCATAGCTGACGAGACATGTCACTAAAAAACAAAAATGTCAACCTGTTTGTGGCACTAAACGTAAAGTTGGGGGATTGTGAATGGACCATGAATGTCTGTATAGTTGTTGAGATATTTCAGTCTAGACTGAAGTGGTGGACGGACCACCTGACACTGCCATCCCCGGAGCATGGCTTTAAAAGTTCTCACATTTTTTCTAGTTGAATAAACACAACACAAACAAAATGGTTTGAATGAAAGAGTGATCGGTATGTGTGCCACATAGCTGCTTCTGTTAGAGTGCTGATGGAAGCAAATTCCATTTCATCCACTGCTTTTTCCATAAGGGTATTAACGGTTTTCAAAACACCACTACACAGGGAATTTCAGCTGGGCAATTCAAACCATTGTCCCACACCAGTCTGACAATTTTAGAGTTATATCAGGTCAACTTGTTTGTATTAAGTATACACCGTTATTAACTCTCTCAGTTATGTAGGTTTATGAGTTTGTAGACTATATAGATCATTGTTTTCCCGGCATGTTTTATGGACATTCGTAAGATAAAAATTGGCACTCCTTTGCAGAGTTAAACATACTCCCAAATTGGGATATGAACAAGCATTAAACATTTTAACAACAATCACATTTTAACAAGTGGGTCAAAGTTAAAGAAGCAGTTTTGACACTGATAGACAAAGAAATAAACACTGTCTACAGATCCCTGAATGGCCATTTTGTCAGCTGACTGCAAGGTTAAACAGAGTGCCGGCTTGTCAGAAGTTGCACAAGTTTCCTCAGCATTTTACAAACTGGTTTTACATCCATACTTTAACCCCAGACAGTCAGCTCGCCCTTATCTACTTTGTTCCACATCGGCCCCCAAAACACACCTCCCATTGAAGATTCTTTCAGGGTTTGTAATTTTATGAATCATGTCAGGCATCAGTGGCACAAAGGCATATGTGGAGGAATGCAGATGGTGATCATCCCTGTTGACTGATAAAGTGAGACAGAAAATGATCTTCGCCCTCTGTGCTATCCCCCCAAATCTGATGTTTTCAGGTCTTTAGTGAGGCTCAGTTATAGTAACAGTCTGAGCCTAACAAAATAGTTCAAACATCAGCAGATACACTTTAATATGGAAACTTACCAACAGAAGAATGCTTTCATAAAAAGGACAGAATATAAAATACTGGGATGAGAGAGCAATGTCACAGAGATCCACATGATGGACTTATCATGCATTCTCCCACTCTGAGCTGCTGTGCTATTCATAGGCTCCAGCTGTCTTCCCAGATTCCCTTTGAGAATGGGAAACTACACACATAAGCTCTGCTGGAGATGAGACAATCTTACTTAACGGATAATGGAGTCACACTATAATTTTGGTGTTTGGTGACTCTTCTGTGCCCAAACTTTGAGGTTCGACATGCTCACTGATAATCTATTTACCCAGAGGTGGTGTGTCAACAGTCACGTGCCTTCCGCAATGTCTGCTGAGGCAAATATAGGATCCTGAGGTGACATTGTGGAGCGTCCCGGCTTTGTGTGTTTATGTAGTCAACAGAAAGCTACAGTATGGTTTGGCACAGGATGTGATTAAGTGAAGCACAGCTTAGTCAGAGAGCTATTTAAAGACTTTAGCTTTAATTGGGTTGAATTCAGAGTATCCCTTTTCACAGTAAACACAATAAGTCTGGGAGTCACACACACGAGTGTACAGCACAGGAGGATAAATAATGATGCAGGCAAAAATACGGTCCAGGATCAACCCCCACCCCCCATTGTAAACTGAGAAGAGCGCAGACACGCTGGGCAACAAAGACACAGTAAATCATGCTGGAACAATAAGTACCAGAACAGACAGATATCACTATATTCATCACAAGCTAGAGGATGACGTTTGTCTCTTCTAAAAATATTCATGGGTTGTGCAGTCTTGGTTTGGTAATTTTAACAAAGAATAAAGGGACAAGCTGGTAACAAGAGAAGAATCAGAAAGGGATCATGTAGTTGTTTTGGCCAGGATATGGGTAGATACGGCTTACTGGTTTGGTACACCTAGCTCCGTCCACACTGGCCCTGTGTGCGCACTCATTGCTGTCAGTCTTGCAGGCACCGCAGTGGCAGCTGAGAGCCACGGGGTAGGTGAAGATGGGATTGGCGTCGACCGGACAGCCGGGCAGTATGGCTGTGCGGTATTCCACCTTGTCATAGCTACAGCCTCTCTGGATAAGGAAGCGTGGGCCGAGTATATCCCTCATGTTGCTGTCCTGTTCACCACACACAGACACATGAATGAACTTGACAATGTAGAGTCTTTCAATAAAAAAACGTTACATTTAAGGCTCCAAAGGGGCTCACTTGGTTAGACGCTTCTGGGCAACAACTTTAAACCAATGTCCAACTCATCAGGTTTCTTTAAGTGCGGTAACCCATTTATTTTTCACATGTGCTCACCTTCACACAGGTAAAACATTGTCTGTCCATAATTCATCTCAGGTAGGTTTCCACTGAACCATTTCAGAGTCAATCACAGGTTAGTGTCCGTTCAGTAGTTCAGGGTCCAAGTTTCCTCTCATCAATTCCAGTTTCAACATGCTACAAAGACAGTCAAAAACTGTTTGCTTCCCTCGTCACACACCTGATCCTCATTACCTGGAGAATGCTCGTGATTACTCAACCCTGTGTTCAGTTAACAAAGCATGTGTATATTTATATTTACCTTGTTTAGATAAGGATGGAATAAACAAATAAAACTATACTATGGCTCAAACAGACAACACAGAACATTTTAGGAGTTGGTTTTCAACTGAAATGAGAAAAAAATGGGTCCAAAAATAGTTTAATTTTTATTAATTCAAATGCACAGTATGAGCTTTATTGCGGTTTGCAGAGATCCACAGATTTTGAATGAGAGTGATAACACTATAAAAAACTAATTTTCTGTTTCTGTTTTTGTAGTTAGAGTTTCGGTAATTGTACTTTTAAGGGTCTTTGGTTAGTGTTTGTAGGCTGTAAATATTACTGTATAATACATGCACTCTTGCTCGCTCTCGTTTTTTTAATCTAGACAACATTTTTGTGAATATATATTTTAAATATTATCTGTGTAGTGTCTGGGCCCCTACTCACAAGCTTCAGATACCTTATCAGTGAGACTTAACTGATGTCATAATATATTTTAAGTGTAAAGACACATCATTTTTGTGGTAAATGTTATGATTTTAATGGAAAGATTTTTTTATTCATAAATACAGTTTAAAAAAATATTATGATTCAGTCATGAATCAGTCATGATTTTGCACGTTAACTGTGCTTGTGTAAAGATGTGTAATTGTAATACTAACAATATAATGTCTTTCTTCTATGTTACAATTTCTATTTTTATATAATATTTTTTATTATGTTGCATCCTTTTATTAATTTTTGTTTGTTCTATATTAACACTAACACTTTGGTTATGATAATTTTGCTTTTTAACTTTTTATTTAGTGTTAAATTTTTTCAGTTAACAGAACATTCATAGGACTTATGTCAGAAATTATGTTAAAAAAACAAAAAACAAAGCAAAACGATACAATAAGAGGCAAATAATAAACTTAAGTATATAATAATGAGAATATATGTACAACATATATTATATATAGCACTGAACTAAGTATTACAAAGAAGGGCTGCATCTACTCCAGAGCAGGTTCAGTTACAGAGGAAAAATAATTTGTTTTTTAGAGAATTTGTATTGGCCACGGTGAAAACTTTTGCATCACTTCTTTTTCTGTGTTTTTCCACCTGAATGAATGACAATCTGGAACATACATACCCTTGAGTAGCAGAAGCCCATGCAGATGGTCGTGTTGATAGCCACACAGAAGTCGCACTCTGGCCTCTCCACATACAGGGTGAAGTCAGTGGGTAAACACATGGGAACAGCTGGGCTGAACATCAGGAAAAGGAGCCAGCAGGAGAACACTGCACTTTCCATGCTGAGCGATGGTATTTTTCCCCAGTCAATTTCGGACCTGCATGGGAGGGAAAGATAAAGACACAAACTGACAACCAGATAACAGAGAGATTGAGAAGTTTAGTATCTTAAATATAATTTCTTCCTTCTGCGTGTGTGAATCACCTGCTCTAGAGACCCTGAGGCACCTGCAGGCCTGATGATGCTGTGAGTCTGAACATCCCCCTGAGCAGTATTTATACAAACATTATGTAATCCGGCTGTATCCAAGGTAGCAGCTATCTTCTATCTGTGACGACAAGAAGACCTGAACTTTTAGTCCATTTAGTGGATGACATGAATTAATGATTTCCCTCATGAACAAAGTTAATACACTAACCAAGGAAATCTACACAATGGATTCTGCACCAGCAGACACCCTGTGTGCAACTCAGCATGTCATTCTTTCCAAAGTGGTCCAAAACTGTGTCCAATGTTCACAAAATGCCTAAAAGCTTCATTTCTGCTGGAAAGAATGCATATTTTACAAAGAGCCACTTAATTTTGACATGAGTTTAACTTATCTGTCTTCCATTTGGCTAAAAATTAACTGACGAAAACACACTTCTTCTTCTTCTTCTTCTCTGACTAACTTCAGAGCACTTCATGTGCATGTCAAAATGATGATTCGTGCATTGTTGGTGACAAAAATCTACACCAGTCGGCAATGTGAACATGAAATGTTTACAAACTGTCACAGTCCAAACATGTCCTGAACAAGGGTGGAAAACATTCAGAGCAGGTTTATCTAATCAGCTCTCGAAGTGAGTAAATTAAAAACTGCTGTTGTGGACATTAGCATTCATTTCTAAACATCAAATTCTGAAGATAGAGACTTCAAACTTCTGAGAAGGCAGTACTTTGACTTGAGGAGTGAGGAGTATCATTCCCCCTGCCAACCCTGCCAGACTGCAGCTATTTCCTTGTCTATAGTTATGTTTGATTGTCGAGGGGAGTCAAAGTCTCTGATAGATTTAGCCATGTGGCTGTTTTTCATAACATCTTCATTTATAGTTCAGTGGGTTTCTTGGCATTCCTCTTTGTGTCATGAATTGGATTATCTCACAAAAACATGAGGCAGATGGATTTTTTTTCCCATTTCAATCACTACTTGAGATTCAGATTCAGATTACTTTATTAATCCCCGGGGGGAAATTGTTTTTGTTCCAATGCTCCGTGCAAAGTAGAAATATAAATACAGCATGAATGGAAACATTCATACATACATAAAACATTCTTACTGAATTTACCCTTCATCTTGTAACAGTTACCTTTTTACAATAAACACTGTCAATCACTGGTGATGAGTTAATCTGTCAGTGAATAGGAATGATAACTGTCAGTTATTGTTCCTTTTAGCAGCTCATTCCTTCTCCGCAGCTCTCACTCACCTTTACAATAATTAACAGTATGAGCCATTTTACATTAACTTTCCAAGATTTGACCAGAACTCATGATCTCACCAAGAGTGACTTGAACAAAATCATCCTTAAAATCCAAATATATTAGTTTACTAATACAAGTCATGACACTTAGTATCTGCTAGCGCACAGGTCCAACAGCTAACGCCTACTTTTCCTTCTTATCTGCAATATTTTTACAAAAGTTGTCACATTCGTGAGTTTTTGAAATCACACGACCCCAAAGTGACCCAATCATTAAGGTTTAACCTGCCCTGCCTCCTTAAATTACTTACATAATCAACACTACCGAGTAACCTGGAGTTGTATAAAGACCACTCCTGGATGTGTCACCTCATTTCATTGGGAATGAAGACGTCTTAACAACAGGAAGTCTCTTGTTTGTCATCAGAACAAACCACTGGATCATCACTTTTTACTATCACTGAAATTATGGCTGTCCTCAATGCTGTGTGTCCTTGATGGATTATTAACTAACGTGAGCTGATCTTTATAGTCTGCCGAAAGCATCGGAGTGGTTCATACACTCTGAGATTTGCAGTGGCACTGGTTAAACTTTCTCATTCTCCTATCAGTCGGAGGGAAACTTATAGCTGATAGCTGGCTTGGCCGAGATGAAAATAACAGAGGACTAAAACAGTGGGCTCTCTGGATCTTTCTATTCTTCGTTGAAGGTTTGAAGAGAAACTTTTTACACGAGAGCAGCTGATTTAAATATGCCTCACAGTTGACAGTCTGCATTTTTCTTGCTGTCTTTGTTGTTAATATAGGCTCTTGGTTTATGTATAACTAAAGGTGAGGAGAATTTAAGAATAAATTAGAGGGAAGAGCAAGGTTGCACAATATAGAAATCCCTCTGGATCTAAGCATTCTTAACGACAGTTTAGAAAAAAGTGTCAGCTCCTTCTGCTGAACTAACCATGGTTGGTACAGGTGGCCCTGTGGCCACTTTCTCTGTGTGGGATTATGTTGTGTTTGCTGCAACAATTTTGGGGGCAGCCGGCATTGGCCTTTTCCAAGCCATTCGAAGCCGTAAGGAGACCAGCAGCGCTGAATTCTTGCTGGGTGGACGGCAAATGACAGCTGTGCCGGTTGCCATGTCGCTCACTGCCAGCTTCATGTCTGGTATCACAGTCATTGGCACACCGACTGAGGCCTACCGGTTTGGAGCCGCCTTCTGGATCTTCGCCTTTGCCTATACCATCATGTCTACTGTCACTGCTGAGATCTTTGTCCCGCTTTTCTACAGACTAGGAATCACCAGCGCCTATGAGGTGAGGAAAATGTCACAGGCTGTAAATCAGGGGTGTCAAATTCATTTTGGTTCATGGACCACATACAGCCCTATTTGATTTAATGTTGGCCAGACCTGTAAAACTGCGTAAAAACCTGTAAGTAACAACACCTTCAAATCTACCCTTTTTAGTGTGAAGAAGAATACATTTTGCATCATGCATTTTTCCACACTCACTCAGTCCTCTACTCAGTGTCATTACATTTGAATATTTCTCCATGCCTTACACTACAGTGTAGTAATGCTTGTATCACCACCACAAAGTACAATGAAAGCATTTGAGGAAGGAGGTGAAGTTATTGACTAAGTCTAACGTTTTGGCAGTGCCTTTACGGTTCCATCAATACTGATTAAAGTCTGATACAGATTCTTTTGTACTGAAGCTGCTGATTGACAATATTTTGCACAATATTCAGTATCTTTAAACAAGACCACAACAGGTATTCATTGTTTTTTCAAAGAGCTGTAATCTGGTGAGGGTGGAAAAGCCCCTGAAGCAGCATTTAACATGAAGTAGGATACATAAGTGCATCTATATTAGGTGTGCAAAGCCATCCAGTGGGTCACAGTGGACTCTTTGGAAGGTCGGTTCTGACCCTCAGGCCCTGAGTTTGACACCTCTGCTGTAAATGATTATAATGGTTATGGTTGATCATAAGGGCTGACACGTGCAGCAACAAACAACTTAAGGTGTAAAGATCAATACAGCGAGCATGCTTCATTGATAGGCTACAGAAATACAAGACTTTAAAAGTTAATGTGGTTAATGATTCATCCACCATGGTTGGCAACGCAGTTGATTTATTTAAGTGATCAGGGGTGCATGGCTATCAAAGGCTGCACAGAATTTAAGTGCTATAAAAGTACTTCCTTCCCAAAAACACCTTTAATAGTTTGTTAAGCTGGATGTTAATCACTGTGTCATTTCAAATCATTTTAATGATGTCTGACTTTGGAGGTTTTCCTTTTTATTTCTAGTACCTGGAGTTGCGCTTCAACCGGCTCATCAGGATAATCGGGACATCAATGTACATTGTACAAACGGTAAATAAAACATGGCTTAATTTTCATAAAAAAAGAATTATTCAATGACTTGTTATATTTAGATAATTAAAAACAAAAGTGCCAAACCACGATGAATGGGAAATCATTCCCAATCATCATGGTAAATGTAGCATAGTAAAAAGCAGCTGTCTTTTTCCTTTTTGACTTTATGTAAAATTGATTCTTGATACCAATTACATATGAATCACATGCTTGTTGCGTTTCCACCTAATCAACTAATGGTGGGCTCTCTTCTCAGGCCCTGTACACCGGGTTGGTCATCTACGCTCCAGCTCTAGCACTAAATCAAAGTAAGTGTATCTGTGGGCTCTTCTTGGAACAGTTATGAATAAAAAGTACTTTATGATGCTACTGTTTTCCAAAGGTACCTGTGTTAGTGTTGATTTGACCTGATAACAGAGTTTATATACTACTGATAGTAGCTAAGGGATACATTTGTGTTTCTCTCTGTCTTTTGTTTATGTCAAACACAGACTGAACCTAAAACAAAAGAGGTGACCACGTGTGTTTTTGTTTTAAACAAAGGGAACATTCACTGCTAGTGCCATGTTGAAATAAATGGCTAAACACACCATTTCAGAGACTTGGCTTGAAGTAACTTAAACTGTCATGTTATGTCTAAAATAGGTTTATTCTGAATCATAATGGAGCTTTTTTTGTCATTACTCAGTCACAGGACTTAATCTATGGGGAGTGCTGGTGGCTACAGGAGCAGTGTGCATCCTCTACTGCACTTTGGTTGGTATTGTGCATGTCGTTGTGCATGATCTGCGTACCAAACAATAATATAAGTGTTAAACTCACAGCTGTCTGGTTCATTGTGGTTTTATACTCTGGTGTCATCATCGTGAGCTCTAAAACCCTGAATGAGATTGCATTTTTACACGTTCTGTTCCCTTGTCTCAAAGTCAGTGGTGAACACACCAAATATGGCTTTACAGCCTTGTTGTGGTGGTGATGATGAAGTCACGTGGTCTTTGTGTAGTTAGTTTATAGCCCAACATTAGATGTTTCTGTAGCTCTGGCTACTGAATTTACACATCAAAAATCATATAAGTGGTGTTCTTTTGTGAAGATTACCCTACTGAACAAAACTTACAAGTATCATAAACTTCTGATTGCCACAGATTTTATTTCCTGCAATAATCAGAAATCCAATGGAAAAATCCCATTGGATTTTTAACAAGGGAACAAGGGTGATATTAACTTCCTGGTTAGCCTACAAAGAATGTCATCCGTGCACCACTCTATAAAACTGTCCGATCTACTTGTGATGCAAGTTCTCTTCATGATAATGTATAATTTTAACATCACAGTAAGCCTCAACTGGAACTAAATTGGAAAGACTTTAAAGTAGTGCTGGGAAATGATAAGCTGAATCAACATGGGTTTTGTTTCAGGGCGGACTGAAAGCAGTAATCTGGACAGACGTGCTGCAGATGGTGATCATGCTGGCAGGTTTTGTGGCTGTTATAGCTAGAGGAGCCGTACTGCAGGGAGGCCTGACAAAGATCTGGGAGGATGCCCGCCAAGGAGGGAGACTAGAGGCGTTTGAGTACGTACACAAGCAGTGTCAGATAGCATTTGTTGTAAATTTGTTTAAACCAACTGGGATAACAGATAGATCAACTTTCCTATAATTGTTTCTTGTACCTATTGCTCTAGTATCCCAGAAAGTTCACTGGGAACTGTTCTGCATGCAATAATCAAGGAAACTGACTATCAGTGATACCTGCTTTCTGCCTCAAACGTGTCATCTTACATAATCAGATGTTTGTACTGTTGATGGCCCGTGACATTACCTTCATTATTCTTTGACGTCTTGTTGACTTTTGTCACAGTTTTGACCCAGATCCTCTGAAGCGTCACACTTTCTGGACTATCGTGGTCGGTGGCAGCGTCATGTGGGTGTCCATCTACGCAATTAACCAGTCCCAGGTGCAACGCTACATCTCCTGCAAAACCTTGGGACATGCCAAGATGTGAGCGTTCCTGCAATGCAATGCAAATAGGATATTATAAGCTGTGAGCCAAGGTTCATGCACTGACAAGTCTTCTTTCACTTCTCAGGTCTTTGTATGTGAACATGGTTGGCTTGTGGGTGACTGTGAGCCTGGCTGTGTTTTCTGGCCTCACCATGTTCTCCATTTACAAAAACTGTGACCCATATACAAACGGCGATATAGGCACATATGACCAGGTAACTGCAATTTTATCTGTCTCTTTACATTTCAACACATTGAAGGAATGCTGTTTGTTGTGTAACAAAGCAGCACTGTTAACAGTAAATGGATTGTGTCTGTGAACCAGCTGCTGCCATACCTCGTGATGGATATTCTGGCAGACTACCCTGGAATCCCTGGCTTGTTTGTGGCTGCTGCATACAGTGGCACCCTCAGGTGAGGCCTGGGGCAAACAAGGAAAAATGCATCATTTTAAGTTAGAAATGCTGTGTTGATAAGGAAATAATCTTGTAGATAAGGTGCAAAGGTGAGGAAAGAATGAGCTGTCCATACCTGGGTTATGTTTCTTCCTGGGAAAAATCCATGTCACTGTCTCACCAACGACTGAACAACTTATTGTTTACATTTCAAGTCATTACTCATACATGGACAGGACATTACCACCTGCATGCTACCTGAGACTTATCTTATCTATATTCCAATCATTTCAAGTCTTCCTGTTCTGTCCTGTGACTAAGAGCTTACTGTTGCATATTTTTCAGCACGGTGTCTTCCAGCATTAATGCCCTGGTTGCTGTCACTGTGGAAGACTTTATTCTCCCAGTGTTCAAAAACCTCACAGAGAGACAAGTGTCCTGGATGAACATGGGCCTGAGTAAGTTGTGTAAAAACTACTTGCATACAGAGTGATGAAATAAAATCATAAAATACCGCAGTAATCATCAAACGGTATGCCTCGAAGAAGCTCAAAAGATACCAGTAGACACCAAGATAACCATTATCTTATCATGTTATTCTTAGGTCATTTTAAGTGTTTCCAGTTCCACTGTGTGAGTTACGACATGATGAGAAATGTGCTAAAAAATAGATATCCTGATAGTGGATGAAATGAAATCATTATTTGGGAAGAGTTTGTATGTACAAGCAGACTCCACGGGGCGTGTTGTACAAGCAGCGGTTACAATAATCTACAGTGTTTCGTCAGATAGATTTACTGTGGGAATACCTGCACAGGCTGGAACACATAGGTCCTATGAACTTCTTTTGGGAGGATAAGATAAAGGGTGTGGCTCCATTCAGCTGTCAAACAGGATCACAGTGTTCTTGTTCACTGTTAAAGTCTTTAAACAGAGCTGATGTGACTTTGTAAAACCACATGGAACGCAATTTAATACCTGTTTCACAACCAAGTGTGAAAGTAGGATATGGTGACCTAGATATATAAATAAATTCAAGGATGCATCGATTAATCACTTAAAGGTTTAATTTAAGGTTTTGCTAAAACTGACACTTGCCTGCTATGACACGATAAGCTTCCTACTGCAGCCACCAGTGGTGACAGTACTTGCTGTAAGTCTGATGGGGCTGACTGAAATGTCACAAAGAAAATGGATAGATCAATCCCCGTCACATCAGTGCTACTTTTATTTATTGTATGTGTAACATCTAACAGCCTTCAAACAGATAAAAAGATAGTTTTTTAAACTAACATTAGTTTTTAAAACTGAAACTCACTGCTTTTTAAGACGTTCAAGATGTGCAGATACTGTGGAAAAGCAAGACAAAACTGCTGAGAACATTTAAATATGTATGAAAACTTTATTAAAAGTTTAGCTAATCTGCCTTAAAATTTGCAACACAGCACATTCTGATTTACACTTTGAAAACTGTACTTGGATCCTTTATTTTTTTTCAATAATGCTCACTTTAACATGTCGCAGGTGTATTCTTTGGTGCCCTGTGTATTGCAATGGCTGGGGTTGCTTCAGTGATGGGCAGCGTTTTGCAGGTAAAAACCACACACCAACACCACTGCAGCCATTTGTTGCTCTACTGCACCACCAAGAGCTGAATATTAAGAACTACAAGCCTCCTGTTTCTACTTTCAGGCAGCCCTGTCTGTATTCGGCATGATCAGCGGGCCTCTTCTTGGTCTTTACCTTTTAGGCATGCTATTCCGCACATCTAATTCAATAGTGAGTATGTTCTTTTTACTGGAACATTCGCCTGCACAACTGCACCCTCTGACAACACAAAGAAATCTGCCTCATAAAACAAATGTGACACATACACAAAGTATTTGACTGCAGCAGTCGTATTTACTTTGCAGGGAGGACTTGGGGGAATGATCATTGGTCTGGTGTTGACTCTGTGGGTGGGGATTGGAGGCCAGATTTACCCACCCACAGCTGACAAGACAAATCCTCTACCGCTCAGCACCGTGGGGTGCAGCATTAAGGACCAAAACTTCACGACGACAGCTCCTTGGACCAGTCCGGTGACTCTGACCGAGCAGCCTGAGTGAGTCACGTAAACGAAGGTCCATCTGCTGTCACTCAAGCATGTGATGTGGTCACTGTAAAACTCAATAGCATTTTAATGTGGCAAATGAGTACAAAAATGACTCAATGCTTCAACGAAAAGTAAAACATTGTCAGAGCAGATTTTACTGTCACTACGCTAAGACAGCTCAGAGAGGGGATGCTCCCATGTGAATGCTGTAATGCTTTATTACTACACCCAAAATGTAACTTTATCAAATATGCTACACTCACTGCTTTTCTGGACAACATTTCAGAAATAGGTGTTTGTGTAGGCATATGAAGAACCAAAGACACTCAGGGTAGATGTGTAGACACTTTTTCAAACTTGACAACACTTGGAGTGTGTTTATAACTGGTATTAACATGTCATGTGACCCCATCACAAGTAGACAGCACTAAATACAAGTGTAAACGACCACCAAGGCGCATTGTGATCCAATCACTCAAACCACTTACTGGGGATGTCTGAGACACATTTTGAAGTGTAAATGCTAATGCATCCTAAAGAATCTCCAACAAGGATTATGGGAGGGTTCAGCAATACTCACTACTGGAATGTAGTGTTTGGTCATTCAGAACACCACACTCTCAGAGCAGCACAGCGTACTCTGGGCACTCCGTCTGGGGAGACGGAGCAGCACAGTGCTGAGTGGAATGAATGTGTGATTAACTTTATCGTTCATTAATTCATGTAGAAATAGAACACTCTGTTTCTTTAAACAACCGCGCTCGCAATTTAGTGTAGGCCTACGTTATTGGCGCAGGAAGTGGGGATTGTTTTGGTGACAGCGCGCTTACACTTTACAACTTGCCCATTTTATGATGAGTTGGACTAAATATTGTGTGACCGTCCACTGTTTTTCCGTTTGGAAGGAGATGAGTTGAATTCTGTTGACAGCAGCTTGAATGTGGAGGTAATCACCGAATAATGTAATGACTTAAAAATAAATGCGGGGGGCCCTTTGACCTTGCAGTGTCACAAAGGCAGTAACGAAATCTGAACATAAGTGGTCAACTGGAGAAGCATGATAGACACAGGTGTGAACGGAGATGTGTCTCGGATCACCTAAACCAAGTTAATACAAGGTGTAAATAGGCTTCAGGATGTTTGCTAATGCAGTAGTTAGTAGTTAGTTAGTAGTTAGTTGATTAATCGATTAGTCAACAACAGAAAATGAATCCCTGACTAATTTGAAGAGTGACCAATTCTTTCAGAATTTTGTTATGAAGAAAAATTACCAAATATTTTTTGGTTCAGTTTCTCAAATGTGATAATTTGCTGCTTTTCTGTTTTATATCACTGTAAATTGAATATCTCTGGGTTTTGGACTGCTGGTTGGGCAAAAAAACAAAACAAGAAATCCAGAGGATAATTGGCAGATTAATCGATTATAAAGATAATTGTTAGCTGCGACCCTCATGTTGGTATAACAAATGTAGCTTTACAGGAGGATGACAACTAAAATTATTTCCTATGTGTGTCAGTGTGAGGCCGCCTCTGGCAGACTCCTGGTATTCTCTGTCCTACCTCTACTTCTCTCTCCTGGGTACACTGGTCACAATCGTGTCTGGTCTGCTGCTGAGCATGATCACAGGTGGGACATTATTTCCTAACCGCTACTTTTACTGCAAGAGACACGTCCGTGCTTGTACGGTCTTAATGTTCCTTATTATAATCTTAACAAAACATAAACGCTTACTGTTTGGGAATATGTATGTATCTATTCCTTTTCAGGTGGATGCAAGCAAGAAAAACTTAACCCTGATCTGTTTGTGAAGAAGAATGACCTGATCTGCTTCAGCTCCAGGAGTGAATCAGAGGTAGGAGTCTGACTGGATTATTACATACAGATTTATATCGATTTTGCCATATGTAATTAATGGTTTGTTCTCAACCCACCACAGGTATCAGACGTCACAGGAAAGGCTGCGACAGACATTTATCTGGAAGCTGACAGGTCAACATTCCCAGACCATGAAGTGATGAGTAAAGATGTTGAAAAAGCCACCAAGCTGTGATGCTGCGACATCAATATACTGTATTGTGGAGACGTTTTTTTTCAACGGACATAAATGACAAGCTGCGATTATTGCGATGCTGCATCCACATGATGTATATGATCTGCAAAAACAAATAATTGTAACTCCATTTCCAGTATGTGCTTATTTGTGTTGATATGGGTTATGATGTGTTGTTCCCCACTATGACAGAGCTGCTCCCGTTTCCTGTTAAGCACCGAAATTTACTTTTATTGCCCTTTATTTAACTGTTCTCCCTGATAGCAGCTTATAACTTTATATTCTCTGCCTGAACACTATCCTTCATTTAATGCTGACAGAGACAGGCACACTGGAATATGGTATGATTCCATGTGTGATGGCATTACTGTATTTGTTTAACACCTGGTTATTTTTATATGAAAATTGTGCACTCTTTATGAACAGTCTGTGTAAATTAGTCACAAATTCTACTTGATAATAAACATTTTGTACAAAGTTCAACCGTGTTGACTGAAAACACATGTACACAAGCATACACATTCAGCACAGAGCACCTCAGTGAGTGTATGACCTTGGTATGTATGTGAGAGAATGGAGGACAGTGAAGCCAAGAAAAATAAATTTACAGTGCAGTTAATACATTGGCAACACAGCTCCCTGAGCTTCTTCTCCGGACTGTAAAATTTATTTGAACTGAGCGAGAAGGGAGGGACGGAGAGTGAGAGAGAGAGATTGAGCTTTGGTCTCTGTAACAACTGTGTCCTTTGTATCCTTGGCAACATACAATAGAGGAAGTTTACAAAGAACTGACCTGCCCACTTTCACCTGCCACTATGCCAGCAAATCAACACTAGCTGTTCCAGGTTTATAGGAAGTGGAGAGTCAGCCGTGACATGGAGGCAGACGCACTGCCAGCAAGGTGAACTGAGCCACTGTTTTCACTGACACAAACAATCAAGGTGAGTCTGATCTGTCGTTTACTTCATAATCAAGGTTTGGACTTGAGTCAAGTTTTCACATGAGAAGGAGATTAGGAATGTTTCCATTGTGGTGACTACAAAAGGTCAGAACAGGGGGGTAATTATGTGTTTTCTTATGGCGTACATAGTCACGTTGAGTGTGCCTGAAGCCATTTCCTGAAGCAGATCTGTTAATGTAATACATATGACCTACTTAAGATACTGTTTTCACTGCATGGACTTTAGATGTTAACTGAATATTACTAAGATAAGGGAAACAAAGATTTTACAGTGTTTACTAAAGTGTTTTTCAGCCTATGTTTTATTTCCCAGTACAGGACTTAACGGCCATGGCTACCATCTTTGCCACACTGGCTTGTTACCTTCTGGCCCTCTCTTTTGTTGCGGCACAAACAAATTTGACTGTCACACCTACAATAACAACCCCTGGCTTAAACCTGACACACACAACGGTAACTTCATCTAACTCTACTGTTCATGTAACTGTTATCTCAAACGTGACTGAGAACACGACTCCTTTAACCAACACGACCCGGGACAATGGAACATTCACCACGACTACAACAGCTGCGACTGCGAGCACAAGCCATCTCCAGACATCTCAGCCAACAACCATCATGACTCCACTAACAAACAGTACATCACAGATGACCACAACAGCTGGCAATCCAACATCTACTGCATTGACAGTGCCAACAATACAGACCACAGCAGGTTACATAAGCACACCTGATACTACAGTCATTACGACTGCAAATTCATCACACACTGTCAACACCACCTCAGATTCAATGTACAGAACCACAGAGGGTAAGCACCAGGCGTCAGTTTTATTACACATTTAACTGTAAGTTGATATTTAACTCATGTGAATGACTTTAATTTGTTCCTTTTTCCTGTGTTATTAGGTTTGGGACTAAACATGTCAGACAAGAACATGACTATTCTCTTTAGTGTTGTACTTGGAGTGTTTGCTCTGGCACTGGTTGGGTTCATGTTTCACAGATGCAAACATAAAATCCAGTACTTCCATCAACCTCTTCACAACACTGATGACACGGGTAAGGACTCCCACTTTATCACACAATTAATACAAACTATTATGTCTTTTATTAGCAGTCAAAAAATCCCTTTTTAATTTTCAGCAGATACGTTTGAGGCAGACGACGACACACTCGTAATTTCTGGAGGACTTTATGACGGCCATCCAATATACGACAACATGCCGCCAGACCCACCAGACCAATCTCAATTCCGCCTCGAGTTCCTTCATTAAGAAGAGAGTTCCTACAGTCTGAGATGTCACCTTTGGTGCTTGACAGGATGGACTAAATCAATTTTCCTTATCCACTCATTCATACAATTCCAAGACTGAAATTTCACCCCTGTGAAATTTAACTTCTTGATGTGAGGCTGATGGCAAGGAGGAAGGGAGTATTATGATGGGCAGAACATTCAAACGAGGACAATGCTGATCCATTTAAACATTACGTTTACTTACATCGCTGTTGATACCAGGATACATAAATATATTAAATATATTAAGACTGGAATACAGAACTACACAGTTTCCCCACACCAACAACATACACTTGTGCAGAATGAATGAGATTTCATGTGAACACCACTAAAGATGAATTATTCAACACAACTGTGCTACAACAAACTGAATACTTTCAAAGCACCTGAAAGCATAAAGCGTGACTCTACAGTAACTTAAAACCTTGAACATCCAAACCCAAGACCAACTTGCTAAAATGTAGGAACATGAACACCTAAATCAATCTGTTGTTAAAAATACTGATACTCTGATGCGTAACGATTTTTTCTTTGCATTTTAAGAAAAAAAAAAGGCCTGTTATTACTGTAAATACTGTCGAATTTATCTCTAACATTGCTATATATGTCTGTGAAGAAGTAAGAATTTGAACAGCTAAATCAATCTGTTGTCAACAATACTGTCGAACTGATCCACATCAATTGTTTTTATGCATGTGAAGAAAAAATGGCCTGTTATTACTGTAAATACTGTCTGACTGATCCCTAACAGTGCTACATGTCTGTGAACAAAGAATATGAACACCTAAATCATTCTGTTGTCAACAATACTGTTTAACTGATTCATAACGATTCCTTCTTTGCATGTCAAGAAATAAAATTAGCCTGTTTTTATGCATACTGTCCATTTGTTCACTAACAGTGCTACATGTGCATGAGAAGAAAACTGGAATTTAAATACCTGAACATCAATAATACTATTACGATTACGGTTTATCTGACCTGACCCGTAACAGCTCTACTTATCCAAAGATTTTCTCACTGGTAGTCTTCTTTTTTTTGTCACAGCCGGTAACAGCAGTCCAACCAGCATCTCTCATCCTTTTCACTGCAGCTAACTTTAAGGAGTTCCCTGGTGATTTATGAGTGACAGGGCTCTTGATCTAAAAACAAAATTCAATCCAATTTTTTTAAAAATAAAAATGACCAAGTATTATATCTTCTTTGACCATATATACAATGCACACATATATTTTTTCAGATGGCATGTTACCTTTTTGTAGATGTTGAGTTTGTAGTGTGAAGTGGAAGAATTAGGTGCCGGCGTACTTGCAAAGGTCTGACAAAAAAGAGAAACAGAAGGCCAAATCAGCTCTTGGCAATCTTATCTGATACTGTGTTCTTCTGACACATAAAGTATCAACCGATAAACAAACTCACCAAGAGATCATTTTGATCAGAGCTGTCAGACTTGGGGTCAAGCTCTATTGTGCTCTTCTTCCACTGCGCTGCCTTTTCAGCAGCAGGAGGTGTCCTTATTCTGTAGGACTGTGAGGGAATTCAAAGAGTAAATGTCAGCAGAAGTCATTAATATTTTTATTTAATTCAGAAAATGTCAAAATGATGCTGTATATTACTTTGATCTGTGAGGTTCTGCCAACCCTGTTTGTGACATGTCTTGGGGTTTTCAGTTCTTCATTGTGAATTTCCTAAGATACAAAGTAAATGTCAGTCTGAGTTATTATGAATTTTACAGTAGCAGACAATTACCTTGACTCAAACTCTTGTGCTGATCATCAAAGCCAATCAACATTTACTCTATAAATAGATTAAAGTGTTATTTACATTGGTCTTTGCTGTTGTTCCACGTGATGTTGTGATAGATTCAGTGTCCTGAATCCATTCTCCATCCTCCTTAACCACAGAAAAAATAAAATATTATCACAGTTAAATTTAAGTCTTGGCACTATCATTCAGTAATACTCAGGTCCGTTCTGAATGGACCACAAATGACTCGCTAACATGTCAAGTTTGTAAAAAAAAAAACCCACTGTTTTGAAGTATAGTGAATTTTTGGCACAGAGCTTTTATTACGAAGTGCAGTTTCGAAGTGCATACACAAGTATGACGCTGATTGTATTACACTGTGTGGACTTTAAACTAATGACCTACGGAAAAATCTGGATCCCGTGGCTGGACCAGTAAGGAACCACTGGCAAACGATACCATACGATATACTTTATTGTCCCATAGGGAAATTTGTCTTAGACTCATATGCGCTGCATACAATAAAAACACCAATAAACAGTACAGTAAATAAACATAACAACAAATAACACATACCCCCTCCCCAGTGCAGTACAGTAGGCTATAAATAACATCAGATAACACATACCCCCCCACGCCCAAACATATTGCACATGTCCCATAGAAACATAGGAAACACCATGGAGCTATTTCACAATCCTACTACCTCAAGCAGCATAATTTAGGAGTTGGATTGAGATTGGTACAAGTGACCTTTTAAAACGGTTGGACTGAAAATACCGAGAATGACATTTCTACTACAAATGTATGCACATACAAATACACAACCTTTGCATGCACAGTGAAACACCTTCCACTCACAATTAAGGTGAAAAATGGACAGTATGTCTGGACTAAAAGGGCTGTTGAAAGATTATAAGTTGGTGTCCCTGATGGACTCAGTGGGACTAACAGGTGGGTTAATACACAGTGTACACAGTATTTTCACTAGATCTGTCTTCAACATGAAAACGCATTCAAATTCCAGTAATAATTATGTAAGAATGCAAAATAAGTTAGAGGTGCAGTCAGAGATTCTAATCCAATACACTTTTTGCCAATACTTAGTAAATATCTCCTCACAGCCTACTGTTCATTCTGTGTGTGCACTTAAAAAATATGTCCCTGGCTCTGTAAACGGGAAACAAAGTGGCTGAGAACCAACAGCACACACTATTTCAGCCAATCAGCAGTAGGGGGCGTTAATGCTCATACACAGGATAGGGGAAAGGCCATAGATGTATAAGGAGAAAGACAGTGGGAGTGAGAGAAACTGTAAAACGAAGCTTCTGGGGTGAGGTGTATGATTTTGAGTGTTAAATTCAAATATTAACAATCCTTCACCAGAATCACAAATTCCACCTTTATGACAACTTGACTGGATTTCCAGCCTCAACAGTTGTGAAAATGCCTGAAATAAAACAATTTTCTCAATCTCTTAAAAAAAAACATGTAAGCAGATTAAACTCACAGCTTTCTTCATAACTGCAGCACTTCCATCATCTTTGCTATGGGAGGACACTGTCATGGCCTTGGAAAAGTGAAATATGTGTCTCTTCGATGACCTCTCTTTTGGAGTCTCTGAAAATCTCCCTTGGTTCTCGTTTGAGGTGGGTGACTAGAATTTTAAAGATTAAATCTTGGTTAAACACGTTTCCAACAAACCATGTCGTCAGTGGTAGCCTATTTGCTCATGTGGAGGTTTGTACCTGCTTGTTTCTTGCTTCTGAGAGCTGATTTATTTTCACTGATGGCATTTCTTTCTTCAGCTCAGTCAGCTCCTTCTGCATGTTATCCTAACCGCAATGAAAAGTGTTTCTCAAATAATAAACTGTCTCAAGTACAACTTGTTAAAAAGCCAAAAATACACTGCACCTGATTCAAACTAGGACATACCTTTTCTACCAGTTCTGTCTTTAGCTGTTGCTTCAGCTGATCATTATCTGTCTTCTGCTTGGTGAGAGCCAACTCCTGATTTTAAGAATTTAGTTTCAACAATGTTATGATATCATTCATTCATTATCTAATTGTTTCATGTGTCAATCAACATAAATTGTCAGCATTCTACACCATCATACCAGTGATTTCCTATGGGCAACAGCCTCCATCTCTTTCTTCTTGATCTCATCAAGCTCTGCGTCCTTTTCTTCAACCATCCGGTCATACTGGCCCTAGTGAAAACAAGTCAAATCCTCTCCAGTGCAACATGTCTTTAAATTGACAGTCATGCTGCACAAAATCATTTCCAGACAGTAAAATGTATGCTTTATGATGACCTTACCTTATGTTTCTCCATCAGTGCCACCATATCTGCTATCTTATGTTGACACTTGAGTTCTGTGTCCTCCTTGTTCTTGATGGCCTCCGCTGCTGTTGATCTGAGCGTCTGTACCTGGAAAACAGGTGCTTTTGTTTTCATTTGTTTATCCTGAGCACCTAAAAATGTGGGAAACAACATAACGTTACATAATAAACCTCATTCTCAAGCTCTGCTGCAAAGGTTGATTTGGACTCAAGATCCTGAAGCAATTTCTGACGGTCATCTTCATTCAGTCTTTCAAGGTTCTGTAACTCCTCCTGAAGACTGTGGATCTAAAGACAAAACAACCATCAGGTACATAGGCCTACTAATTAATCTAAATGAATTGTAACAATATTAAAAACTGTCAGATACATATAAAACACTGCCATACCACAGTTTCAAGTTGACTGGATTTTGCAGTCCCCTTTGCCATTTGTTTCTTAAGCATTTTATTCTGAAAATACACAATTCAGCTGTTAGCTGTTTGTCATCCAACGTGCTGTAAATCTTTAGTTTGACAGTCATCACAAACCTCTTTCAGGTATTCCTCCTGGGCTTTAAGTTTTCCTTCAAATTTCTTCCTGAGGTTGCACAGCTAAAAAACAAACAATTTCCTTGTTATTTGCAGAAAAAAAAAAATCAATAGTAACAATATTACACATGTTCAGATTTTCAAACACCTTTGTTTCCATGGATTTGATCCAGTTTTCTTTTTCTGTAATTTTCTCCTGCAGCTCTTTACACTAAGACAATAATCACAAAGACATCATCATTTGATACTTTTAGCACAAGCGTTTTTATATGGCCCTAAGTTTCTATTGATAACTGGTTTAGTCGGCATACTTACAGTTCCTTCAATTTTCTTCTGCAGAGTCTCAGTTTCCTGATATTTCCCCTGGGTTTTGCTTTTAATGGTGTTTACTTCCTCTCTATTTATAGAAAATACAAAAATATAAATCTGAAAAAAAAAACTACACACTATCAAATCTCTTTAGATTATTTAAGTGCAAACTAACCGTAAACTGAGGTTTTCTTCTTCCAGTCCTTGAATTTCTCTTGAGAGCTTCACAGCCTTCTCCTCACTCACCTGATCAGTCAGGACAGACTCAGAATGATAGTAATTAAAAACAAAACTGACATCTAACGCAAACAGATAATGTACACACAAAAATGGTCTATCACATTTGGTTGGATAATTCAGACCTTCATATTTGCCTCAATGGCTTTTATATTGGAGGATCCGCTCTCAAACTGCTGCTGAATGGCTGTCTTCTCAGACTGCAGCTCATTAAAGTTGGATAATAGCTCTTTGTACTGTACTCTTAAAAATGACATAAATTAAACATTAGACAAGATTACGATACGATAACGACAGTTTAATATGATATTCTATGTGCTAATATTATGGAATAACCGGCTATTAAAGACTCACTTATGCTGTGAGATGTCTTTTCTCAGTTGTTCCATCTGAAGGGTGTTTTCTTCATTTTTCTTCACTTCAGTAGACAGTTGACCCTCCAGCTGCTGCACTCTGATCTGAGGGCATAATACAAAAACACAGTGTGGTGAAGCTATGTACTGAGCTTAATTTAACAGTCAATCTTCTTATTGAATATTTTTATTCACTAAGAAAGATCTCCACTGTGGGTAAGAGATGATGAGTGCAACAAGAAAATGCATGTAAAAACCTCGATCACTGTGGACTTCTCCTTTAAATCTTCTTGTGCCTTTTCAGCAGCTTCACAAGCCTTTTTCAGTCGGTCATTTTCCACAAAGGCAGCCTCTGCTTCATCCTGTATCAACAAAAAATGTTACGTAGGGCATGAATTTCCAGGTATCTGTACTTGACTATGGAATAAACATCCCTTGTCCTTCTAAAATGAAGTATCTACTTATATCACCTTAAATAGCTGGGCTTCTTCGGTTTTCCTTGAAAGCTCAGCTGTGAGTTCCTCCACTCTGACTTCAGTGACGTCTATCTTAACCTTCATGGACTCAATGGACTGAGATTTTTTGTCCTGAGAGCAACAATGGCATACTGTGAGCATCTTCAAGTTCTCTTCTGTCACATTCAGACTTCAATGAATGGTTGGGAAGCAAAGAATACACTCCTCTAGAAAATTAAAACACGCCCTACCAATTCATCTTCAAGGATTTTGATCTGCCCATCCCTCTTTGCACTCTGCTCCATGCTCTCTCCTGTTGTGTGAAACATTTTCCCTCAGCTTGGGAGAGCATGAAATAAAAACATCTACATACTTTACTCAGTGAGGCTTACCCAAAAGTGTGTTTCTCCTTTCAAGTTCCTCGTTGTTCGCCTCGAGTTTATCCTCAAGCTCCTTGGCCCTTGAAAATGGGTCATGACAAGAACATAACGACATGGGGAAAATTTTGTATTTGGTCAGGAAAATGCTCTGAATTTTCAGCAGCTAATTATACCTCTGTATTTCTACGGCTAGTGAATCCTGTAGCTCCTGAATGGTTGTCTGAATCTGCTCCAGCTTCTCTGCTTGTTGATTTTTAACTCTGCTGAGCTCCTGCAGGCGTAAGTCTTTGTTTCGAATCATCTCTGCATATTCTTCTTTACTTTGTTCCAGCATTGCAGCAGTAGCTTCATGATTTTTCTGAGGGGTAGAGACATTTCTAATCAAAGCAGACAATTCATGACAGAGCCCAGTTTCACTGAAAATGACAAGAATCTCAACACACTCACCTCAGTTTCTTTACAGCGCTGCTCTGTGGTTTGCAGTTTTTGAAGGAGGGATTCCTGAGCGTTTTTTGAGCTTCTGAGAAGTTCATTCTGTTCACCTGAAAAGTTAGTAAACATTTAATGATATAATCCTTGGTCTCCTTCTTTAGTGTCCCTTCAAATGACAAAATGTACTAATACTACAAAATGTGCTATAATTTAGAGCAAGGTTTACTTTTCCATAAGCAGCTATTGCAAAATACTGACACATTTCACACACAAGAAATAAGAACTATTTTAACTTTAGTAATAGTTCAAGTATTTTAGTTGTTGATGTTGCAGTCAAAGCTGCAATGTAATGCCCAGTTCAGACCAATGATTCACGACGAGGTGAGTTGAAACGTGCAACTATTTGCAATGCGCCTTTCTGCAACGTTTTAAAGACCTGCTGGTTCACACCAATGCAACTAGATGAGACAGTGTATCATCTCTATGCAACAACTCTCTGTACTTCAGTTCGATTTCAGGCTTTTCAGGCTTATTTTGTGGCTGAATATAATTTGTTCCTTCTTAAAATATGAATGAGGATAGTGATAGTGAAATACTGGCTACAGTTGCATTTGAGGTCGTGATGAACAGCGAAACACAAAAGGAGCATCAGATGGACTGTATGCATAATAAATACACCACATTATTACACGGCTCTATTAAATGCTGTATTCTGATTGGTCAGTAGCAGCATTCTGCGGTCTGATATTACTGTGTAATGACCGCTGCTAGTAGCAACGGTCATTACACACAGTTGCTATGTAGCCCAGCGTTGCTAGGGATGCTGCCCTGCAACACTGCAGCTGTCAAACAACTTCCGAGGGAAAAAACAAACAGAAGTGGCTGATTTTAACGGATGCCGCTGAAGAAAAAGAATACCTACAGACTTTCTCTGCCAAAAACAAAAGAACCCGGAATTGAATACACACTCGGCAGTCATGCTTAATGACATTTTACGCGAGTTTTATGCCTCAGTTCAGTCCACTAAGCCTGGGTGAGTACAAAACTTTCACCAAAAGTTGTGGAATCCGGTCGGTTTTAATGCACTTCGCAGAGGCAGACAACATTATTTATTTAACTGATAATTAGCCGTGTAATAAGCGGGATAATGTATAATGAGCCGGTGAATACTGGCTGTCGGGAGTTATTTTCCCAGTATTCACCGGCTCATTATACATTATCCCTTACATAATGTAAGTAGTGCCAATTAGTTAGTCAATGATAATGTGTGTGTGTGTGTGTGTGTGTGTGAGGGGGCATACGTGCATAATGATCTTACTTGTTGCATCCTGAAGTTGTTTGCAGTGCTCCTGGGTTTCATGGAGGTCAAGCAGGAGTGTTTGTAGCTCGTTTTCCTTATCCTTAATTTTCGTTTGAAGTTCTGCAACCTGTGAATGTGAGTGTTAATCCTTAATCTGCCTGTTTCAAAAGTTACCAAATAAAGTGATTTGAAGGCCATTTTATTTTACTAACCTCTTTCTCCTTCATATTATATCCTTGATGATATTTCTCTTTGAGATCATCAAATTGCAGCAAGCCCTCTTTGGCTGGAAGAAGATAAAATGGTACATTTTTCTTGTTGGAGGACATGTTGTCTTGCTTGTTAATCGATCAATAATTCATCGTATGTCACAGTAGATGTTTAAGTTATTTCTGGCTAATTAAAATTTCTCTTAATATTTAGAGTTACTGTGGTGAAAAGCCTAAAGTTACAGTAAAAGAAACCCAAACCTTTCCGCATCTCTTGCTGATCAGCTTCTGCTTGAATGCGAAGGGTTTCAAATGCTTCTATCAGTTTCTACAGAAAAAAAATCACATGTAAATTCACTATCAAAACTTCTGTCCTGCTGTTTTACTGACTTCTGTGCCACACATTATTATTTAAAAAGGAAAAAAAGATATAGATTTGGAGGTATTTTACCTGAATACTTCGACTGTTTTCCATAAAGAGACCATGTGTTTCTTCTCTTTCAGATTCAACTACAGAATGTAAAGATATGTTAGAAAATATGCAGCAATGTGTCATTATATTCAATCTCTTACTAATATGGCTGGTTAAGACCCATATCCTGGTAGAAAAATATGAAGTGTGATTTACTTACATAGATGCACTCTCTCAGCTGAGTGTTGCAGAGTATCTTTCAGTACATTACACAAGTTCCTTGTTGCGCAGTTTCTGTATTCAAAATTTAGAATTTGAAATTAGTAAAAAAAATGTATACAGACAAAACATTAAGATTTAAAAATTACATTGATGTTTATCTAAACCAAACAAAGCCCGTACTTCTTCCTCAAATCCTCATTTTCACTGATCTGTTCCTCCAGTTTTACGCTGAGACTTTCATGTCCAAACTGTAAAGACATAAAACACACACACACACACACACACACACACACACACACAATAAGACACAGCAACATCAAGTGTTAAGTATACTATTCATCTCTTATATATATAATACCTCGATTAAAAAAGGAAAAGAATATGTGGTTAGAGTGAGAGAAAGACTGAGAAAACTAAGGCACACACCTGCAGTTCCTGAATGACTTTGCGCTGAGTTTCAATTGTTCTTTTGTTGTCTTGGAGTTTCCTTTCCTTTTGCACAGTGTCGGAGTCTACCTTGACCTTCCAGCTCTTAATTTTGTCCACTTCATCAAACAGCACAGAATAAAGCTGTCCAGGATTGCAATTACTCTGGGGAATATTAACAATAATGGGAAGTAAAATGACACTTTTGAATAAACACGTTGCAAAGGCCAAGTCTATCCTATTCATGCTTCACACATTAGTACAATGAAAATATTACCTTGCCTTTTTCCATTGGTGGCACGACTTTCACCTTGGTATTGTCTTGGGGAGAGACAATAATTCATTCATTATAAGGTTTATTATACTTGTCAACTCTTTATCCTGAAAATACACTGCTCAAAAAAATGCGGGGAACACTTAAATCATCAGATCTTGATGAAGGAATTATTCAAGTTGAAAATCGTAACTGATTCATTGCATTATTTGTTGAGAACAAAATGCTGTAACAAAGGTCGATGGAAATGAGAGCTGGATTCAAAATCACATCGAAAATCAAAGTAAAAAATTGAAATCACAGGCTGATCCAACTTGCATGAATTTTATCACAGCAACTCATAATGTGACTCAGTATTGTGTATGGCCCCCTTGCTCTGTATGCACTCCTGACAATGTCTGGGCATGCTCCTGATGAGTCGGCGGATGGTCTCCTGGGAAATCTACTCCCCGACCTGGATCCTGCCGTCTGTGGGGGTACTTTGCGGTATTGCATGCACCCATACATAACATCCTGTAGGTGCTCAACTGGATTTAAGTCAGGGGAACCAGAGGGCCAGTCATCTAGCCTTCGTCACACAGGAACTGCCTACATACTCTGGCCACATGAGGCCGGTCATGCTGGATGATGTTACAGGCAGCGTTGTTCACCACGGCGTCTCCAGACTCTTCATACCTGTCACATGTGCTCAGTGTGAACCTGCTCTCATCTGTGGAGAGAACAGGGTGCCAGTGGCAGACCCGCTAATTCTGCTGTTCTCTGGCGAATGCCAGTCAAGCTGCATGGTGCTGGGCTGTGAGCACAGGTCCCACTAGAGGATGTCGGGCCCTCATGTCACCCTCATGGAGTCTGTTTCTGACAGTTTGGTCAGAGACATGCACACCAGTAGTCTGCTGGAGGTCATTTTGTAGGGCTCTGACAGTGCTCCTCCTGTTCCTCCTCTCATAAAGGAGCAGATATTGGTCCTGCTGCTGGGTTGATGCCCTTCTACGGCCCTGTCCAGCTCTCCTCTGGTAATGGTCAGTCTCCTGGTATCTCCTCCATGCTCTTGAGACCACCTTCTTGTGACTACACGTATAGATGTGCCATCCTGGAGGAGCTGGACTACCTGTGCAACCTGATTAGGCTGCAGGTACCACCTCATGCTACCAGTAGTGACAAGGACACTCGCAGAACACAAAACTAGAGAAGAATCAGTCAGGAAAGATAAGGAGAGAGCAACTGTCTGTGGCCACCACATGTAAAACCATTCAGTTTTTGGGAGTTGTCTTGCTTTTGCCTCTCCATTGCACCTGTTGTCACTTTTATTTGCAGTAAAGCAGGTGAAACTCATTCACAATCACTTTTGCCTTCTAAGCGGACAGATTGATATCTCTGAAGTCCCGGTGTTATACTGTGACCCTTAAATATTCCCTTAATTAGTTTGAGCAGTGTATATAGCCCGTGCTGTTTAATAGAACATACCTTGTCTGGTTGGTTTGGTTAGTGTCACCACATTTGTCTTGGGTAATGGCATGCTCTGCTCTTTCTCAAAATATTTACTGCAAACCTATGGGAAAACAATTATGCTAATGATAATTACCTCTTACATGACAGCAATCATTTATTAATCCTTTCAGCCTAGAACAAGGGAAACAAAACATACAAGTGTACATACTGTATATTAATGACTTCCACTGCTAGTAAAGTAAATAAATAAACAGTTGGCTTGTTATTGTACTGAAGGAATGTGTCAGTGCTAAGTTAGCATCCAAGTGCCTTGATTTTATTCATTAATATTTACTGGTGGTTAATTAAATTACCTGTTGCGAAGTATTGGTGAAATCACCACTTTTTTCAACGACTTCCTGAGGTCGAACAGCAGATACCTGTGCGGTATTCATGTTATTCACCCGGGGAGGTACCAACAGTTTGAAGTTAAAGCCTCGGTCTCTGTCCATCCTGAAATGACCACACAGATACAGCTTCTATTAGGCTATCAAACGTAAAGTAGCTACGTGTAACTGACACTTAACGGTTAACGGCTAAATTAGACTATTTTGTCGGAATAAACTATGAGACGTAACGTAAATGTCTGACAGTCTTCATATTATTTAATTTCACCCAGTAATATGATATTAACCATTATTTAGGATAGGTTAACTAACGTTAAGCTAATAAACGTTAACGTTAGCTCTCTCCTAGCAATTTAGTTTTGCAAACAAGTTTACCGGCGTCACTTGACGTTAGCTTATGTTACTTTGCTAGTTAGTAATATGACCTACCTTAATTATTTCCTACGAAACATGTCGAAATAACTACCAGGCAAAAACATTTAAAGTTGTCACGACATTATTTCGGCAAACAACGGTCAGGTAGTTACTCACCTTAACGGTTTTAATCTGACGACTGTGTGCGGGCGCGTGCAACAACTGTCCCGTTCTAAAATGTAACGTGACATTAACGGTTCATTTCAAACTTTGTGTTAACGGCCGCTCCGATGATTAACGTTAGATCCATTATCGGACAACAGCACCAGCTCTAATGGAGTCTCCTCGGACACACTCGCAGGAGATGCTCGATTTGCGTGTATAATTAATAATGTTATGTAACAAAACAGCACTGAGGATGCAGTGTTGGAGAGTAACCAGTTACATGTAATTAAATCACAAAATAAATGATATAGTAATCAGCTACTGTTACTGAGAAAACAAAATGTGTAAGCTAAAAATCAAAATATTGGTGATTACAAAGGGGTCACATCTGGATACATTATTTAAAGTTAAAAAGTTTATATGCAGAGTTCAATATTCATTGTTACTTTGCAGCTTTTGTCTAAACAGTTGTTTAATACAGTTTAATACATTTGTTAGGAAAGTAATCAAATGTCATAAGTTATATTACTTTGATGAAGTTATCAAAATACTTACATCACTTATTACATGTTTATCAGGGTAACTAGTAATCATAACCTATCATATTTCAAAAGTAACCTTCCCAACACAGTAAGTTGATCAACTGTCCCTTTGTCACTTGCATAGTGACAAAGGGTTGCCATTTAGGGACTGTTCTTTACTTAAAGGAGAGTGGTGACAGGGGAGTGACTTTGTTTTTTTAAATTTAGATTTATATTTATTTTAATTTTGACCTTCCCCAAAGCTACAAATATTTAAATTCTTTGAGTATCTCTGAGTGACTGGCCTAAATGCATGACCGTCCCTCCGTTATATATTAGTAATATGTTCTTTTTTAAAACGTACCCTTCCATGTCCGAAAGTTAAAAAATCAAACTTTGAAGATGAAATCCTGGAGTTGAAAAAAGTTCTATATTTTCCACTCTTGTAATGCATGCTTGTAAGGTAGTTAGTTTTTTTTAATCTTTTGGACAAATTTGAAAAGAGACCCAAAATAAAGTGATTTTGATGTAATATTATAATATATAATATTACTTTTTTTTTTCTAGACGGAAGTGTTCGATGCACATGATGTGAAGGACAGTTTGAAATTTGAAAATCCAATGATAATTTTTGATCTTACAGTTTCAGGCTATGATAAATAATGTAATTTTGGCAATTTTTCAAGAACACATTCATTCCAAACATGTTTTCTTTAAAAATTTGTGGTAAGATAAATATAAAATACAGCCATTTAAATTTGTGTGCCCCTTCCCTAAGCCAAAGTAAAAAAACACAAGTCCCTCCTTAGTGCTTAAAAATTATTTGACATGCCTCCCCCTTTTTGCATCACGCCCTTCCCCCCAATAAGTAACGAACAGTCCCTTAAGAACTGAGCGTATTAGCTGACATGTATTAGTTAGATGGCAGAACCAGATCCCTAACTTCTTGTTAGTGTCAGAAGCTCCACCTTCTGGGAGTTAGTGAATAGAGAAAACATAAAATCACAAAGCACCCTTTAACAGTATCAAATTAATTGTGATTTTATATGTTATTCTGTATTCACTGTGTTCCACCCTCTTTCTTGTATTCTGGTATTGTAACAAGACAAGTATGACTTCCATTTGTTTGCCTCACAGTTTGCCATTCAGTATTTCTGGAGCTATTTCTGGAGCTTCTACCACCAGGGTTGTGCACAGGTGTGTTGCATACAGCCAGTGATTAGACTGAGATTGGTTACTTTTACCTGCCTGTCCATTGTTGCCTTATGTATGCTCTGATAAAGGTCAAATAGACTGAAAGCTCAACAATAAAGTGAAACACTGCATAGATGTAAGCGTGTGGAAACCTCTTTCTACCTACTGTGGTTGTTAGAAAACACCAAGAGCACAGTTCGATTAAATGGCTTTATGCTGTGGAGCCATTTGTCTTATAATACAAGTGTCACAAATGACTATACAAATGCACTTCCTCCATCTGGTCTGCTTAATAAAGGTTAATGACATGATACTGGTGTTGTGACGAAGACAAATAGCGTTAGTTCATCTCTAAAAAACATTTTTCTGATCTCAGATTAATGAGAAACACAAAATACACTTTGTATTCTTGTCAAATGACAGTTTATTTGTTTTTATGGTGTGTTCCATATACAGTAACTTGCAGTCCTTGGCACATTTTCCTACCATGAATAGATATACAATGAGCTTAAAAGCCCTCAGAATCATAGATACTTTTCACCAAAAAATGGACCATACACATGTAAATAAGAAATAGATAATTAATATGAATATATCTGTGGAATTAACAAAGTGATATCGGCACCAAGGATGTCCTCAAACCTTCCTAAACTGCACAGAGCCAACAGGTCCTTGTGAACAGCAGAAAGTCTTTATAAATGGGTCTGAGAGACGGTGATACAAGCATAGTGAGATGAATACTATAATTAAGCACTTTTACAGAAACTCTTTGCAATCGCTTTTAAAAAATAAGAGAGCGGCACTTTGAATGCTCCCTATTGAAAAATAGCTTTAATTATCTGATGGTACATTTTATAAGGTTAAAATACTAGAAATGGTGTGCTGCAAAAAATGTAGTGATACCATCTGAGATTTAAAAAATACCGTAATATCCTAACAATATAAGTGATATGTAAAATTGTCAACAAAGCACATATAACAGTCCCCATGAGAATATTGGAGGTATTTGAGGCTTTTTGTGGTGGTCTTCCAAAAATGATTCATTATGAAACAGAAGAGGACTAAATAATGTTTATCCACTGTCCTGTTTCACTCAGCCATCTGTTTATATATATATCTCTATATATATATATCTATATCTATATATATATATATATATGCCTCACAGACCAAATTCAGATTAACAATAATGTAATTTAAGATGGTACATAATATTAGACGGTGTCGTCTGTGGTCTTAGCCTCTTTGGTAGCACTCTCCCTGGTGTACTTTGCTTCTCTACCTCCCACCCTGGCCCTCCTCTCCTCCTCTTTTTTCTCTTTGTCCAGCAGTCGATAGTTGCATCCCATTCCCACAAACAGGAGGACACTGGAGATAATGAGGAGGACCCCGCAGCTCTGGTATGTGTACTTGTAATCGTGATAGATGTCTTTGAACTTCCCTGTGAAGAAAGAAAGACAATGTAGAGTTTTTAGTCACTGCCAACATTTAAGAAGTATGTCACTGCTGGAAAGATGGTCTTTTCATAAAACCGGGCTGTCTATGCAGGAGACAGATGCAAATACTTTAATAGTTGCTTTATGATCAGAGGAAAGAGGAAAAGGGCTGAAAACTTACAACTACCAGAATGCACTGCACCACAGTCAACCAATAAATGACGCAATGTGAGCTTGTCTGTTTTGACACAGAAAACAATATGGCCGCTGGCTGGTAACACACGATCTTGAATTACAGTTAAATTGTAAGCTAAAATAGGTCTCTGAAAACATCCAAGGCGAGAAATCGGCAACGCATTTAAAGATATGGTTTGTATTTGATCAGCACTGCTTAGTTCTGCCATTTCTATTTTAAGCCTTAAATTGACATTGGTTATTCAGAAGTTGCTATATTTATTACTTATTAACAATGTATTTACTGAAAAATCTCAAAATCAAGCTTCAGATCATTTTTGATCACAAGAGTAAGGCTGCTTTCAGACCTAGAGTTCGCTCGCGAGGTGCACATTAATAATCCTCCAGGACTGTGACATGCTCATGTTTAACCCAAACAATGTGTCATGTGACTGTAGTTGGTTCAGATCGAGGTTGCAACACGTTCTCACCACAAATGAACCGCACCAGAGTTCATTTGTAACTGCGCTGAGACCACCTCTTCAAGAAGGTCTCAGTCTGGATGTTCTGGTGCGCACCCAAGTGTGATTGCTGTGTTCACACCTGCCCAAACGAACCGCACTTTGGAGGCAAACAAACTTGAGTTTGATTGGACCGAACCAAACAGGGCAGGTGTGAAAGCACCCTATAACACTGAACACAGCTACCTAGATGAGTTTTTTCTTCATCATGAGTACGGATATTGACACATTTTACTGGTATGGTACTCATAGTTGTAAAAAGTACATTATCTGTACCAGATACTTGTTTCATCCGAGTGTTCAGCTCAACTCTATAAAACGTGAGAAATGGGCATTATGAAAACAGAATCTTGGTTTATATTTGATCAGCACTGCCTAGATTTACTGTTTGATCTGAGTATGGTCTGAGTTTGAGAAAGAGAAAGGGGTGGGTCTCTCTCAATCCACTTCTCTTAGTGTCAGTTGTGGCGGCCATACGAAAAGGCAGAAGTACAATCTTGAGCAAAAGCTCTACAGCCAGCGAAAAACCATCAGCTGAGATGAGCAGGTAAGATGGAGGACAGTTTACCACAGTTGATTTATACATACTGCCCACATTACTTTGAAACAAACCTGGTTGAAAATCGGCACAGTTTCCCTTAAAGCTTTGGTAACTACACAGAAATAAATTAAAATTGGTACAGTGAGTAATGTACTCACCGAGCAAAGGGGGTCCTAACAACACAGGACCACACTCCACGATAGTGACCAGCCCAACAGCACTGGAGAACCGCTGGGCTCCCACCAGGTCCATCAAGGTCTCAAACAGCACTGAGCTCAGCCAGCCAAAAGCAAACCCAAAGAAGATGGAGTAAATCACAAAGCCTTTGTAGTCGACTGAGATTGGTGCTAGAATGTGGCAAATGCCGTTGTACAACACAGAGGCAGCAAAGAAGTACTGTATTCTGGGCCGCACCCACTTGGTGTTCGCCACAATGCCCATCGAGGGCCGAGCAAACATGTCCACAAAGGCCAGCACAGACAGTAAGAAAGCTGCCTTCTCTTTAGGGATGTCTTTGCTCTTTGCGTAATTACTGAGGAACACCAGTGGTGTAAAGAGGCCGAAGAACATGATGATATTGCCAATAATATAAAGCAAAAAGCCACGGTGCTTGAACAGAGAGAGGTCGATGAAGCTGTTAATTCTCTGTGCTACAGTCATCCTCTCTGTGGTCTTCTCTGCAGGTTTGGGTTTCGGTCCTATGGGTCGCATGAGGGAGCCGGCAACACAGCAGTTGAAGAGCAGGCCACCCAGGATCAAGAAACTTCCTCTCCAGCCAAACTTGTCAAAGAGCCATGTATTTATAGGAGCCAAGGTGGAGAGAAAGACAGGGCTGCCAGCCATGGCAATTCCGTTAGCAATAGGCCGCTTATTGTAGAAGTACTTGCCGATCATAGTGAGGGCAGGGTTGAGGTTGAAGGCCAGTCCCAAACCTAAGAGAAACATTTTATAAAACAAAAAATATAAATTAATATCCGAGTTGAAAAATAAGGATTTGAGCATTAAACTGTGTTTGGAGATTCAAAGTGTTTCTTGGTGCTTTTATTGTTGAAGAACACTAGATGGCAACAGCACGCAGTAAAAAAATAAATAAGTGACTCATGACCAAACTTAAAAATATAGAAAGTTAAAATTAGGTACCTCCCACCACACCAATACAGAAGTACAGCGCTTGAACTGAATTGCAGAAGGAAGCACCAATGAGGCCCAGTCCAGACAGGCATCCTCCTGCAATCATAACAGGACGACTCCCATATTTATTCACCAGGATGCTGCTGATGGGACCTGAGGAGCAAAGAACAATGCATGAACACACACATATTAAAAGCTGAGAGATGGTGATTTCCTTCCAATCACTGATGCACAGGTGTGTATTTAACCACCAGAGGGCTCCAGTGCCACAGCTGTGGCTCAGCAAATTCAGACAACTTCTGCAATCATTTTTGTCAGTGCTGCACTGCAGTAGATGTGTTCTCATGCCATTAATAATGCGATGTGTCAGAAACACCATGAAAACTGTGATGAAATGAGCATCTATTTGCTTTAGAGATTCTCAAAAGTCGACAGAGGAGTAATTTGTTGGTGGATTGGTGGGCTCTGAATACGTTTAAAATCATGACTGGAAGTACAGTTGAGACCAGCGGGAGGGTGTATAAGTGTGTGTGTGTTCGGAGGGGTGGGGGTTATGGGACTGGTGTGTGTATGGGGTTAAAATAAGAACCAATACCTTTGTAAATACAGTTTTTGCAATTTTGGCACCTGGTAACGAGCACCAAAGAAAGAGCGACAGAATGAGGTAACAGTAAATCACCTTATTCATATGCGCACACCTTGAACTCAACTCCAATTCAAGAAAAATCAGTATGACTTGTAAACAAATGACTAAAATGCACGCAGGGCTCAGGTTGCAAAACACCATCTCCATGTACGGCTTATAACAACCGGCCTAAATGAGTATGAGGACCCACATGGAAGACACTTCTGCCTTCCTGCCAAATCCCTGCACTACCCAATGAACCTAAATAGAAACTGACAGTTTTTGTTTAGAGGTTGTCCAGACTCATTTGCCAGCACGGTGCAAGACAAAGGGTTTTTAAATTGTAATGCAGGCAGTCTCCACACTAACAATGAGTTCTTTCCTTCCGCCTTGCAGGGAGAGTTGCTTAGGATAAAAAGGTTGGAGACAAACCAATGTAGAATATTATGAATGTAATGAATCAAAAATTGAAGGAGTACAGAGGTACGCAACAGTAGGTTGTTAATGAACTTCTCCTGCTGATGTGCTCGGAATGTTTAACATACAGCCACCGACTCGGCTGTCATCTCCTCACAGTGCTGACAAACATTTCCTCACTTACTTTCAATTAGCATGCATAGCTTGCTTTCATCTGTGTATATTTAGACCTAAACATTTGCATTAATTAAAAGTGTTACACCTGAATATGCATATTAAGTCCACTGTGACTCATAACTGGGAGGACGGGTTAGGACAGGCGCGTGTCTCACTCTTAGAGCCGTGAAGAAGGTGGTAAACTCACACAAGCTGATAAATACTGACACACAATTTTAAACAACGCACTGCAAAGTGGAGGAAAAGTGAAGAACAATCCGATGTTCTTACAGTGTAGCTCAGTAACCTTTAACCACTGCAGGGGATGAGTGTCTGAACATAAGCTGAATTGATTCCTTTACAGTACTTCTGTTGTACAGTAGCCCATTGAGGACTTAAAGGCTAACTTTGGTATTTTTCAACCTGGACACTATTTTCTCATGTTTTTGTGTCCAAGTGTCTGATCAGAACAACAGCTTTTGAAAGTTGTCTAACAGAAAGCAGAACTGCGGTGGCCAGCAGAAGAAAAACTGGATGCAATGTAGTCCCAGCGGGCAACTGAGCACCGTCAATTTACGTCTACAAAACTGGTTGTTTTGCCACTGACAGGCTCAAATTGTTATTCTAGATGTCTAATAACTTAAGGAAAGGATCCCTACAGCTATATTACTCTCTGAAAGCAGAAGATCATTTTTGTTTAAACAGAAACAGCCCTGGAGTTGTTATCGTCAAACCCACCAGACTCCATTGAAATAAACACTTCATTCAAAGTCGAGGGAAGCAACAAATAAATTCCCAAAAGCTGTCTTGGTTCATCTTTCAGGGTATCTACAGGTAAATTTAATACCACTTTAAATGAAATTTAAACACTGCAAACTCTGAATCCATCGCAATGGTTCAGCATATTTACTTATATAAAAACGGAAGTCGGGCGGCACGGTGGTGTGGTGGTTAGCACTCTCGCCTCACAGCAGGAGGGTTGCTGGTTCGATCCCGGGCGTGGGAGCCCTTCTGTGCGGAGTTTGCATGTTCTCCCCGTGTCAGCGTGGGTTCTCTCCGGGCACTCCGGCTTCCTCCCACAGTCCAGAGACATGCAGATTGGGGACTAGGTTAATTGATAACTCTAAATTGTCCGTAGGTGTGAATGTGAGCGTGAATGGTTGTCTGTGTCTATGTGTCAGCCCTGCGATAGTCTGGTGACCTGTCCAGGGTGTACCCTGCCTCTCGCCCGATGTCAGCTGGGATAGGCTCCAGCCCCCCCGCGACCCTCAAGAGGATGAAGCGGTTAGAAGATGAATGAATGAAAAACGGAAAAAAAAGGGGGTCTGCCCCCAGAGGCTGTATCGCCGTCTGCCGGGAGTCAGACGCCGAATACAGCCGATGGGTATCGAGAATGGAATTAAGTTAACTAAGACTGGTTTCGACGCTAAGGTCTTTGTCAGGGTGCAAAAGGGTGGACAGTAGTCAAGCAAACATTTTTTAAGCTTGGTAAGGGGTATCACCCAATCTTGATTAATAAGTGAGCACAAGTGGGTGACAGCGATGGATTACAATGAGAAGAGAGACCTTAGGGTTGAAACTGGTCTCTGTTTTAATGTAAACAGCCATGTTTTGAAATAAAGGCTTCTTAACTTAATTCAGATGCATCTGTTCCTGCTCTATGCATGAGTGCTTGAAGTTCATTTTTTCCTCCCATGTGACACACCTTTTCTTAAAGAGCACCTGTCTTTTTTCTTGAGCATCATAAGATAAAGACGGTCCTCGAACGTACGACTATCTCATTCTTCAAAGTGTGTTTTTCTAGACCCCACTTTACCACGTTTGAAACACCTTTGACATACAGTGCAGTTTGCTTGGTACTGGCTTCACTCACCACGAGTAATTGTTATTATTCTTTTAAGATTTTTGTCCTTTCACTTGCATTTCCCCATTTTTCATAGCTTGCAAGGTCCTAGTTTAACGATGCAAACTCATTACGTGATCTAAGTGCCTTAAGGGGGCAAAAATAGGGGCACTGGGCACATACAGGTGTTGTGTCAAAGTATGGTACCTCGTCGAATAGTGTTTCCCTTCTGTTAAGATTATGTTTCCTATAGCACCAACACCAAAAATGTAAGATTCCAATCTAATACTTTTTAAGGCCTTTTATTGTTAAATGTGTATTTCAGACATTCTGAGGCTTTTTAAGGATTCGCAGCCACCCTGATCTTTGCACTGTTGCAGCAATCTCCAACTCTGTTTCTGTTGAAATAAACCCTTTAGTATCTAGTTAAATGTGAAACTACGCTGGCTCCTTACACAGTACATTACTCTTTATTTAAATGGAGTCTGACGATGGTGATTGCAGGGCTGTTTCTGGTTGCACAAAAAGGATCTAACTCTTTAACATAAAGTCTGTAGCTCTAGGGATCCTTTCCATAAGTTGTACACACTTGCAATGATAATTTGAGCCTGTCAGTGGCAAAAACAAGTGCTCCTAGTGGACATAATTTATGGTGCTCAACTGCCCACGGGGATTATATTGCAGCCTGTTTCACTGCTGCTGGTTGTAGCCCTCTCTCTCAATACTGGACCAGTTTCAAAAACTGTTGTTTCCGTTGTTCCCTTAGACACAAAAGCATCAGAAAACTGAGTCAAGGTTAAAAATCCCAAAGTTACACTTGAAAGTGAAGCTCTGCTCGCCTTTAACATGTCATACTGTTGAAGTTAATGGCAGACATTTGGCAACTTATATCTATAAATATGATATACAGTTAAGATAAGTTTAGATGCAATGTTCAACACTATGCAATGGATGCAATGCTGGCCGAGCAATAACTTTATTTTATTGCTTGCAGATCTTGTAAATATATTTTCCACTATGGTCTCGAACAGAACATTTGATACATAGAGGTAGTTTCATATAGTGTAATATTTTCCACATCACATCAGTTTGGCACACTGAAGCAACTTTCCTAAAACTTCCCTGAGATTAGAAAAAGATGCCTAAGTCATCATATTTCCAGGTTATCACACGTTAGAGTAAAGAGAACTGCAGTGTTTTGATTTCAGAGCAGACGGTCTTGAGGGACGACGAGAACTCCTTTGAACTCTGTTCTCTCCTTGTTGAGTATCACGCACATGAATACAACTTCATCATCACCTGGCCTGACCTGTGACATCACGCAGCGCCTCACTCATCTCAACAGTGCAGAAACACAACCAAACCCCCAGTGGTCTCCCGCTCTCGAAGCGTAGGGAGAAAACAATAAGCCCGTACACAAGGCTTGAACCGATTCATGTTCTCCAGAGAGGGATAATGTTTGCACTTTCCTAACAACACTTCAGTCAAGGAGTTACAGTATTGTTTTATCTCAGTATGAAATGTTTGATTTAAGCCACACTATAACGCTGAGAATTTGTGGCCTCTTTGACTGAAGCTGGAAGGAAACAATGCAACTCTGTGCTTGAGCAATGGATCGGCTTTTAGCACTCCAGGAATAAATCTTTTACAGTTGTGCTAAGAGCCAAGAATTGATTCCATCTGTAAATCTTCCTGACGTTCTAAATGTCAAGAGTTAACAAACCCATATTAGGCAGGTTGTATTTTGGGTCGTAGCTCACCTCCGCCGTACATAACGGCTAACATGATGGAAGAGATCCAGGACACCTGGCTGCTGGTCACATCGAAGATCGCCTCAATCTCCTTAAAGAAGACAGTGATGGACTTGGGGAAGGCATAGGAGAAGCCAATAGAGATGAAGGCCCCGGCTACCACCATCCATCCCCAGCCACCCTCAGGTGGTGTGTAGCCTACAGGACCACCGACAGCGGGCGCCATTTTCTCTCACAAAACTCTTTGATTTCAACACGTTTTACAGAAATGAGGACCTGTGGAGCAAAAAACAAAACAAATTCAGTTATTTAAACTTCTCAGCTTTGAAATGTTTGACATCAAGAGCTCAGAACATTCTTGTATCAGCTCTGTGAAGGGCAAACGTCAACAAGAATTTCACTTGGGATTCAACAGCTATATTATTAGACCTGGATACTGGACCCTAAGATGGCATCTGCTCAGTCCAATGACAACTGCTCGTATGGTACATACAGTTTCAGTTACTGTTTCTAGGGTTTACTCTCAGGGCATGTGGCCAAAAAATTCATGATAGGAAGAGTCAGATTTGACCTTGGTTGCAGTTCAGTGAAGCCTATCCCAGCTGACACTGGGCAAGAGGCGGGGTACACCCTGGACAGGTCGCCAGAACATCACAGGGCTGACACATAGAGACAGACAACCATTCACGCTCAATTTTGAGTCACCAATTAACCTAACCTGCATGTCTTTTGACTGGGGGAGGAAGCCGGAATACCCTGAGAAGACCCACACTGACATGGGGAAACTCCGCACAGTGGGCCACAGGAGATTTTATCGTCATAGTAGCGCTAGTAGCCACTGAGAAAAACTGGTAGCAAGGCTGCGTGGCGTTCCTGGAAGCCTGGATTCAAGATGATCTAATCATGCATAAGGAGCATGGCAAATAGTTATTAAGAATTTCATTAGCTGATATCTAATTGGGCAATAAGAAGAACAATTAAAAAGACTTAACACAGAATAAATGTAAATCAGTTTTACCATAGAATCAACGTTACAATTGAATTCATAGACATTTTACAAAGGTTTCAGAAAAGAAGGATCTTTCCGTTAAAAACTATTTTCCCACTGTGTATCATTAAGAGTTCACTTCGGGTGTTTCCTGTAGCAAAAGTTTGTTGATATTGTTACTACGGTCTAATTGCCAATGTAACAGGATCACTAATTAGCTAACACCTGCATGCCTACATACTCTACCACCTTCCGAGGTGGTAGATGTGACTCACAGCTGTGATCTGTGTTTCAGATGTGATTCATTTTAGCTATTTTCACAGACAACCTTTTGAGACCTGGGCTGTCAAGGTGACTGACTAACTTATATCATCATATAGGTATTAGATAATTCCATATAAATCATTTATCTTTTCTTCTCCAACACATTGCCTTATAACTCTTAAGCTCCTTCTACTGTATAGGGGTATACATGCTGTGCTTCAATGACCATGAATGGAGGAAGATGGTGCGCACCAGTTTAAAAGTTAAATGTTTTTTAAAAAGGTTTTCATGTTAAGATTTGATCCTGAACTGCTGATGTCAAATGGTTCAAAGCTGGAGAAAGCAGGAGAAAAGACTGTGTTCTTCAAAGAGACAATGAAAGAGGAGAGCAAAGTATGACAAAATTGCTTTTACAGAAATGTTAACTATTTTTTCCTTTTAACTGCCCTTCAATTATAGCCAGTTTTTTTTTTTTAATCTCTTTAAGACCCATTAAGTGCTTGTCACATTGTTTGAACTCTTTAAAAAGTATTTTACCTCCTGTGTAGAAGATATCTGCTGCTTGCTGTCAGACAGCATCAATCTTTGTCTTTTTCCATCTGTCTCATGCCCTCTGACCGGTATGTGTTTTCATCAGTGCCGACTGATCAAATTTACTTCTACTGCTGAATAAATGCACCTCAACATGTGCTAAATACAGTTTGTGCTCTGTATACTGACATATAAGTACAGCAGAGTGCCTCTGCTTTGCTGATACCTCATATGTTTTTTGGAAAGAGGTCAGCATTGTCCAAAAATACCTCCCTAACTCGATAAAAGGGTTTAAGATTAAGGATGCCATTTTTGGCCTTCCTTTGTTTTGATGTTCTCTGCGTGTATCCACTGAGCTCCCACCCGCTGCTCTCCCACAGTCTCACTTTAGAGGTGATGAATAAGAGTCCATCTGCAGAGTCAAACAACTTACTGTATTGTTTACACAGGGGAGACTATCCAGAGAAAACATCGATCAGACCATGAACACTGGTTGAATTCACACTGTTCAGTAGCTCAGGGCGCTGATGATATAGTGTTTTTCATCCGAGGAGGACTTGATTTGGTTGATGAATAGGTTTAGTGCTCTGAAAACTTATTGGATAAGCCAGTTGTGTGCAGCGAGTAGTGAATATTTAATGTGTTAAAGAACTTTTGTTATTGAGCTGGGATTTTAGCTGCAGCTATGCAGCTGTAAATGTGCCTGCTGCATTATTCTACAGATGCAGTAGGTAATGGGGGTAAAATAGCAACTTTTGTTTTTTATTTATTCATGCAGACATTAAGGGTCACTTGGAATAAATAGATGGTAACCACTTGGGCCAGACAAGGCATATTGGCATATAGATAACCTACAAACTGCTGTGTTTATATGCTGTATGTTCAGAGCTGGGTATCTGTACTAGAAACCTTTAAGGCAGTGGTTCCCAACTGGTCCAGCCCCAGGGTCCAGATTTCTCCTTCATCATTAGTTTATGGGCCACACAGTTTAATATATTCAGCGTCATACTTGCTTTTGGCCATATTGTCGAGCTAGTTTTCTGTCTCTGTCAAGTAGCTGTCGAGGGAAACAGCACTTCAAAATAAAAGCTCTGGGCCAGAAATTCACTGTACTCACTGTATATTTTTTACAAACTTGACATGTGTGCGAGTCACTTGTGGTCCATTCAGAATGAGCCTGGAACCACTGCTTTAACATACTGACGACATAACCCACTAACATGTAAACCTCTCCAGTCAAACGATACCCCCTGGTCCTTTGTGTAGCCAGATCTAGAAAAAAATGACTGTTTGTATTGTTTTGCTCGCAGCCAATCACTGCATGCGTTCTTCAATTTAATGTGACATGGGATTGGCCCACTACCCCAGCAGCTGCAACCCATACAGTCAAATCAAGGAAAGCTTATCTGACGGGATTGGCATTTCAGCATTTTACGTTTTTATACAGTTATTTAATTAATATTCTAATAATCTGAACACTTTCAAAATGTATTTATGTACTATTATTTACTAAATGCTTCCCATTCACATGAGGGGTATCGAATAAAGTAGGAGGAAGAAAAAGACATAAAATGAAGAGCTTTATTTGGTATCAGTATCACCTTTAGGGTACAGATATTATTATTTTAAACCAGTGGTTCCCAGCTGGTGAGTTGCGGTCCAAAAGTGGGTCGAGGGTCCATTCTGAGTGGACTGCTGTGTCAAGTTCAGAAAAAACACACTTTATTTTGAAGCACAGTGAATTTCCAGCACAGAGCTTTTACTTTGAAGTGCTGTTTCCTGCTGTAGAGTGAGTGAAGAACAGACAGCTACTTGACAGAGACAGCAAACTAGCTCGACGCCATGGCCGAACGCAAGTATTACACTGAACATATCAAACTGTGTGGACCTTGATCTGATTACTAAGGACAAATCTGGACCCCGTGGCTGGACCAGTTGGGAACCACTGATTTAAACAACACCCAGCTCCATGTTTCACACTGGATGATCAAGGATTTGTTGGTATGTTTTGCTAAGACAGTAACTTCAAATGATAACAGAAGCATGTTAATTGTGTCAGGCTTTTACTTTTACTTTAACACCATGATCAAGAAGAGGTGGAACTCTTGGGAACATTATGTACCATGTGTGCTGTACTCGAAAAGATAAGGTTAAGATGGCGAAGATAATACAATGACAATAAAAGGCATTCAGATTTTTTTTTTTGCTTGTCCTGAAATAACAGCACAAGATGCTACAGTTCTAATTAACACATAGGTTAGGCTATTATATTTGTTTAATCTGTACATACCTTTATGATGTTAAACTTTTTCATTTGAAATTATTAGGTTTGTTAGATATCACCGGCGTCTATTCTGGTTACACATTTAACCTAAGTGATGTTATTTAGCAATCAGCATGTGCACTACCTCGTTCCAGTTTTAATGTTAAGCTGAGAAAACATCCCTCTGTCTCATTTATACCTCTTGAATATCATTAAAGGGAAATTTCGGTTTATTTCAACCCGTCTCCTATCGTCCTAAATTTGGTTCAAGTGACTAGTGACATACAGATATAGTTAGCACGTTAGCCGTTAGCCGTTAGCCTAGATACAGCCGTAGCGTCAGACCTGTTAAAACGTAAGTGAACGGGCATCAAGTGCAAAGTTAGTCCACTAAACAAGCTTTTTAACGGGCATCAAGTGCAAAGTTAGTCCACTAAACAAGCTTTTTCTCCACAAAGGCCGCCTCATATCATTAGGATAAATGTCAGAGAACATATAGAAAACGACATGTAAACGTGTTGTCTTACCTTACCAGTGTGCTGCCATGTTTGTTTATCCCTCTAGCTCTGCTTTCCAAAGCGCAGCCGAAATATATCTCGCCAGCTCTAGATAAAGCCCAGCTGGATACTAACGTTACTCCAGGTGGAGGTGTCTCGTCCTCGGTCACATCCAGACCTTGAAAATAAGGCTGCAACCGGTCCCATTCCTTGCAACAGAGGCATTCCTCTTCTGTGGGCACTGGGGCACAGCATTCACAGGTACACCACCAATCTCCAGAGCTACGCAGCCTTGCAGCAGCCATTCCTCCTCTCTCGTCCTCTACCTGTTGCGCCTCTCTCTCTCTCCTCCTCCGTTCTTCAATTTCACGAAGCTCTTCGTCAGTGTATTCTGGCTCAAATAAATAAGGGCGGCCATCAAACTCTGCAAAATCAAATTCCTCCTCCACAAAGTCGAAGTCTGGCAAAAAGTCAGCCATTATTCTATAAATCTTTCATAAAATAAATGAATGAACTTTTCAGGCTACTGTCCGGTTCTGCCTTCCAGCTGTTGCTGCTTGTTCTCGCGAGATTTCAGGCACGGTATGAGATCGCTGCTTGTTCTCGCGATATTTCGGCCGCGCTTTGGAAAGCAGAGCTAAATGGTAAACAAACATGGCAGCACACCGGTAAGGTAAGACAACACGTTTACATGTCGTTTTCTATATGTTCTCTGACATTTATCCTAACGATATGAGGCGGTCTTTGTGGAAAAAAAGCTTGTTTAGTGGACTAACTTTGCACTTGAAGGGATGCCCGTTCACTTACGTTTTAACAGGTCTGACGCTACGGCTGTATCTAGGCTAATGGCTAACATGCTAACTATTATCTGTATGTCACTAGTCACTTGAACCAAATTTAGGACGATAGGAGACAGGTTGAAATCAACCGAAATTTCCCTTTAATTCTACTACTGCATCCTTGACTTCATTAAAGAATGAATATGATTGTTGTCATGAGGTGCTTTATCGCAACAGTTATGAAATTGCTGTCAGCTCTGATACATAGAAAAGGTGGCTGTTCCTTCACACCTGTCACATTTACTATAATAACTGAGGTTCTGCACAAACATAAGGCCAGTTGAAAGATTTTCACTGTCTGAATACAGTCACCACACATCCACCAGGCGGCCTCCCAGATAGGACAGTATGCTGGGGAAATGTTCTTAAGTGGCAGCAGAGACAACGTTGTGTTCTTTAAAGAATGAAAAATTCAGTGGTTGACTTTAGATGATGAATGGAGCGACGAGTTAAGAAGGACAGGGCTCCAGATAAAACGGCAAAACCGCTGAAATAATGAATATAACAGATAATTTCATACTAAGGATTGATTGCTCCGCTTTAAAATGGAGAGAAAGGCGTCAAACAATTCAGTGAAAACTGCAGAGTTGATTTATTTAAGACGAGTGCAGGAGAATGAAATAAGTAGACAAATGGGCGAAGGCAGCGACGCTAACCCCCGTCACACTGTAAAAGCTCCAAATAAAGCAGTCAAAGTGCCACTTGACAACACAGATATACCCGCACAAAGAAGGGCAGGCTCAGCAGAGGAGTACAGACACAAGAGGATTTGGTGTCACTGCTTAAAAGATAAAGGAATTAATTTGATTAACATGAGTCACCTAGTCAGAGCACGGTTGAGACTCTGGACTTGGTATGTGAGGCGATAAAACCCTGTTGTTGGACTTGACCAACATTAAGGCAAAACACACCTGGTCCATGTAAACGCAACACTCCTTTTTGTTCCCATTGTTCATGAGTTGAAATAAAGATTTAATGCTTCTCTATGCACAAAAATTTTGTTTACAACTTTTTTTTAAATCCCTGTTAGTGGGCACTCTGCCACCGTAATGCATCCACCTGACAGGTGTGCTGACTAAACAGCATGATTATGACACTGGTGTGCCTTGGCTGGTCACAACAAAAGGTCACTCTAAAACGAGCAGTGTAAAAAACAACACAATGCTACACATGTCACAAGTTTTGAGGGAGCATGCGTTTGGCATGCTGACAGCAGGGATGTCTATCATCATTTCATCATTTCACTACTGTAACCTCAATGTCATTATCAAGAATTTGGCAGTACATCCAACCAGTCTAGTGAGCCAGCCCCGGAGCTCCACATCCTGGCTTCTACACCTGCAAGAGGATCTGAGACCAGTCACTGAGATGAGCGTCTCTGAGACACTGTCTGACCATTTGTGCAGAAATTCTCCGGCTTGCAGGTGAAGAAGCTGGATGAGGAGGTCCCGTGGATGCTTGGATGTACTGTCAAAGTCATAGAAACGACACTGGAGCCTGCTTGTGGTACTGAAATTAAATTTTAATTCAGGGACAACAGCTCTGGTGGACAGTCAGCATGCTAATGGAACGCTCCCTCAGAACCAAGCAGCAACCCCTAAGGCTAAAAAAATGAAGCCAATGGCGAAAGTCCCAAAATCTGCAGTTCATAGAATGACCACTTGAGGCTGGCTCCAAAACAGAGTAAATCCCAATACACCCCCATGTTAAAATGCCCAACTTTACAGCAGAAATAAACGTGTTAACAGCCTGGTACAAAAAATGTTTTTAGTCTCTGTAGCTAATTCAACATTCATGATAACTTTACTCGCCTGTTAACATTTTATCAATGTCCAAAGTTACACATATTTAGGGGGCAGGCCACTTGAGTGACAGGTTGTCTGTGAGATGAGATGTCTAACCTCTGTGTATACATTTGGTCATTTCTGGCTCCAAAAAGCCAAGACGGTGAGCAGCTGGAAGAAAAGTTCCTTGAGGGCTTTCTGCCAGAGAGGGAGCTCTTGGTTAAAATTAGAAAAAGTCGCAGTTTGGCTTAAAAATGATTCGATTTCTGTCAGAAAAGGTTTCTTGGAGAACGCCTACAAGAATGTCTCCCATGTGCAGATGGTGACAGCCAAAAGGCCGAACTTAAGGCTTCAAAATGGCAGTCCACAAACCAATGGGTGACGTCACGGTAGCTATGTTCATTATTCATACAGTAATAATATTGACCTGTATTATATAAAATAAAAGACTGAAACAATGCAGTTTCTGCAAATGTGAGTTAATGATTTGAGGACAAAACAGCAGGAGGTCCCTCAGCTAATATGATTAATATTAATAAGTGTGAGTCGAAGAAAATTAATTTATTACATTCTGCGTCAAACTGTTGTTTCTTTTCTTGACAGTAAGGTTGGAAATTATCACAACAAAAGTCGCTTGAATAATCTTGAAAGAACAGGAACTGCTACATCTTTGCCTAATTTCTTGTGCTGCAGGAAACCCAGTTTTCATTCATCTTCCCTGCAGCCATGCTTTGGGCCTTCTATGACCCCAGGTTTCTAATACCACTTATTAGATCTGGCAAATTTGTCTGATTAATTATAGATGAGAATAGCTTGTTAAATATTTGCTCAGGGAAATCACACACTCACATAATAAGTATTGTTATAGCCCTGACAAAGTAATACATCTTTCATGAATATCCAGCTGAAAATAGCCTATTTGTGCAAGTAATCATTTTTAAATTGATGTCTGTTAAATGTTAAATGTGCATAGTGTCTGTGTGTCAAGTGTCTTACCTTGGCAGCAGCTCTCGAACAGGCCCAGATGAGCTGTGCAGATAAACAGCAGTCTCGGAGGCACGTTAACACGCTGCAGACATCATTAAATGGGACTGAATGTCTCTGAATATGTATGAAATGAAGAAGAAAAAAAAGAAGTCACTGCATATGTTTCACAGATACTCCAGACGTTATCTGTAGGTCTATATCCACTGTGACAGTCCAAAAGTTGCCAGTGGCACCTCAGCCTCAGACCTCATGTAAAGTGAGTTAAGTGAAGCTGAAAAGTTGAGTTCATTCAGTGTCCACATCAAACAGCTGGACGGGATCTGGACACTATGGGGCTAAAAGTGGAGGTCAGTCAAGTTCTTATTGGCTGTGGGAGGCTTAGTGCTGGGCCCCTACAATACTCTCTCCTCCCCTCTGTCATGTGCTGAGCTCACGCACACACACACACATGGTTGAAGTAATTCACTGCATGGCCCTATAGTACGTGTGACCCCAGAGGATATCGAGTACCGTCTGCACTCTAAGAGATAAGATGCTTTCGGAGACGCTGATTTCCTGCATTAGCTGATTTATCAGTGCCTTTCAATTGACTATTGCTGCTATAAGAAATCCGGTTTACCTAAACAACAGACATTGTTTACCCTCATCCTCCTGAAAGAAAGATTTCTGAACACTTGAGGGGTCAGACATGGTTGAGCCTTTATCCCGAAATTCCCTGAGGTGCTATTAATGAGTCTGTATTGGAGCTTGGGAAAGGAAAGGCCTGAGTACAGGAGGTTATTGAAACAGTGTGTACTCGCAAAGTGCCTTCGAATTCTTGACACCGTTGAAACATTATTTCTCTTTGTTACGTTGTTTTGTGTTGTTCCCTTCATATTTTACACTCCAATAAGGACTTTTATTGCTTTTCAAACAGAGGATGCAGCAGTGCACCACCTACAATTCAGTGTTTTCTCCTGGGCCGGCATTTATTCACAAGTGCAAGAGTGTGAAGAATGGGAATGGATTTAGGACAAAGACATTCATATTTGTCCACACACACACACACACACACACACACACACACACACTCAAACACACACACCCACACGCTTATTTGCATGCAGTCGTGGAATCTGCAATTGCCCACAAACTTCAAATACATGCTTAGAAATTCTAAACAAAGAAACTTTTTGTCAAATCTCTGACGTATCTTAAAGCTATGCTAATGACAGCCTCCAGAGTTGTTCCGTAGGCTGGTCCACCACTTTGACCCAGAGTGAAATATCTCAACAGCTACTACATGAATTGTCCTGAAACTTTGTAGAGACATTCATGGTCCCCAGAGGATGAAGCCTGCCGACCCTTAGTGATCCCTGACTTTTCCTGTAGTAATAATATTACTTTTTCCAGTAACGAGTAATATAACTAATAACAAATGAAATTTCAGTAATAATATTACAATTACCCCAAAACCAAACAACTTGTTACGTTACTTTCGTTATCACATCAGGACTCATTTTAGTAATCGTCATGCTGCGGACGAACGTCACAAAGCGAGCTAGTTGGAAATGCTTCCCTTAGCAACTGAAAATATTCCCATTACTTAAGTTTTGTCGGGAGGTAAGATGACAAGAACACTGTTGCTGCAGGTAGTCGGACTTAAACTCTTTATACCGCAAAAAACACGGTCTGAAACACCTCGGCGAGTACAATCGACAGCACAACAACGTGAAGCTCCATGAAATACACCCTACCAAAACTGGATTTTAATCGTGGACAGCTGCTACAAAGAAGTGATGAAGCTTGTGGTTGGATATGTGGTGGATGAAATGTTGCTCCACGTGTGACTCTCCGTCTTTCGGGCAGAGCCCTGGGAAAATACTGGTCACAGGCAACAGAAAGCCCCCAGGTTAAAAAAAGCTATCTATCTATCTGAATTTTGGTGAGATACGCAATTAGCAACTTTATGAGGTGCACCAGAAAAGTAATATAACGAGTAGTGCAACGAATTACTGTTGGCAGGAAGTAATGAGTAAAGTAATATTATTACTTTTGAAAAGAGTAACAAGTAATTTGTAATACCTCACATTTTTTGAGTAACGAGCCCAACACTGCCACCACCAGGTTAAAATTTGTGCACCAGAATGAAATATCTTGACAGTTATTGGATTGTTCCATATATTCAAGGACCCTCACGGATAAACTCAGGTGACTTTGGAAGCACCACCAGCACCACCCTGAGTTCCTCTGGTGCAGTGGTGTCAAACTTATTTTAGTCCATGGGACACGTACAGCTCAATTTGACCTTGAGATGGCCGAGCCAGTAAAGCCATTGCAATAACAATCTATAAATCAGTGGTTCCCGGCTCGTGCAGTCACAGGGTCCAGATTTTTCCTTAGTCATTAGTTCAAGGTCCACACAGTTTATTATATTCAGTGTCATAACAGAGTTTGGCCACGTTGGCAAGCTAGTTTGTTGTCTCTGTTAAGTAGCCGTCTGTTATTGACTTACTATCCAGCAGGAAATGGGACTTCAAAATAAAAGCTTTGTGCGAAAAAGTCACTGTACTTTAAAATAAAGCGTGTTTTTTACAAACTTGACATGTTTACGAGTCACTTGCGGTCCATTCAATTTGGACCAGTGACCCACTTTTGGATCGCGACCAACCAGTTGGAAACCACTGCTATAAATAGCAACACCTCCACATTTTTTCCTTTCTATTAGTGTAAAGAAGTATAATCTGAAAAAATTCAAATATTTACATAACAGATGAAGAACAGCCTGGGGTGTCTTAAAGTCAGGTGTCAGTTTTTCCACATTCACTCAGTCTAATTCTTTCTGTCATTACATGTGCATATTACCATACATTTCCACTCCTGTGTAGTAATGCTGGCATCACCAAACCAAACTAAAGTGGAAGCTATCGAGGAAGCTAAGTTAAGTTATCCCCTGCTTCAAAAGCCATTTACGATTAGAGAGTGTCAGTGTCTTTGCAATACTGTTCCACCAACGTTGCTTCAAAATAGAAGTCCGACACAGATTCCTTCTGTTGTGAAGCTGCTGATTGACAATAGTTTTGCACAATGTTTAATATCTTTGAACGTGACCACAACAAGTATTCATTGTTTTTTCAGAGGGCCGTTTTCTGGTCAGGTTGGAAAAGCCTCTGGATAGCATTTTACATGAAGTAGACTACTCACTGTTTAACTTGCTCCTGAAACCTGGCACCACTCAGGGTGCTTTCACACCTGCCCTGTTTGGTTGGGTTCAATCAAACTCAAGTTCGTTTGCCCCCTAAGCACGGTTTGTTTGGGCAGGTGTGAACACAGCAACCACACTTGGGTGGGCAACAAAACACCACCTGTTCAAGAAGGTCTCAGTCCGCTTACAAACGAACTCTGGTGTCGTTCGTTTGTGGTGAGAACGTGTTCCGACCTCGATCCGAACCAACTGCAGTTACATGACACATTGTTTGGGTTAAACATGAGCATGTTACAGTCCTGGAGGATTATTAATGTGCACCTCCTCCTGTACTGCCTTAATATGCACATTCAGCACATCCAGTGCATCAAAACATTGTTTTCTAGTTGGAGCCGCACCTCGTTTTCAAACTGTGACCAAATTCAAACTGTATGGTTTAACTAAAAACGATGACCAGCGCTAAAATCAACCTGCGTAGTTGTCCCTTCATTGTGACATTAGAAAGTGTCACATTTATCTTGCAAGTGTACTCTTCTTCAACGTTTGGTTTACTTCCTGGATTTTTCCCACATGGAAATTCTGACCAATCAAGAGCAGCTTTCTCGCACAAGGCATTTGATCTGGTCCGCTTGTACATGCTGCTGGAGAGCACAACTTTCTTACAACTTTCTTTAGTCCCTGATTCGGACTGAAGCAAGACAACTCAAGGTCTGAAAGCACTTTTAGCCTTCACATGTGCATCAATATTAGGTGTGCAGAGTCATCCAGTGAGCTGGATTGGACCCTTTGGTGGGCAGGTTCTTGCCCACGGGCCGTGTATTTGACACCCCTACTCCAGTACCACCGAGAAGTTGACCTTTTTTTTTTAGTGATATGTCTTAAGAACTATTGGATGGATTGCTGTTGAATTTGGTTCAGACATTCATTGTCCCCCTCCAAGGATGAATTAAAGTGACTCTGATCCAATAACCTTTCATCTAGCACCATAATCTAAATAATTTAAAAGCAAATATTAGCATGCTAACACAGTAAACTGAGAGGAAGTGGATGATGACAAACTGATGACCTCATGTGCTAAGGATGCACTTTAGTTTAAAATCAATATGTTGTCGCTGAGGGCATGACAGGGAGTGAAGAGAGAAGACAGAAGAGTATACAGTTAAAGAATTATGATTCAGTTTTTCTGATTAATCTTAACATTTCCTCAGAGGTCTGGTTCAGTCTGCAGCTCGGTGGTTAGCAACCACAGCTGTAAATGACCCTACAGTATTGTCAAGAGGGATTAAAATTGATTAGCTTAGCTATGTGAAACACAGCTCCTATACAGTATAATAATCTGCTGTAAAACTGCTCTATGTTCTCAAACAAGGACATTAGCAATCAATATACACCACTAGTGTTCTTTGTTCATTACTAGGAGCTTAAACGCAATGCTTTGCTGTACTGTATACCCCATCTCATTAAGTTAATCACAGGATGTACCTCCTCTTTTTCTCAAGTATTACAAAATAAATCTGATTTGCGATATTATAGGACCATAAAGTGGCTCATGAAGTTGGTTATTTAACAAAAACAATACCACCAGTGTAACCAGGACCCACATAAACATTGCATCACCTCCAGCTGCAGTTGGACTGAGTGTAATTGCACCCACAGCATTGACACTCACAGGTCAAAAGTCAGTGGCAATTACCTATCGCCCAGGTATGGAGGTGCGGATGAAAGTGGAGTAAATCCTGGCTTACTGAACCGAGAGAGAGCGGGGTCTTCATTAAGGGTCAGGGTGAGGGCACAGTGTTGCAAAAGCCAATTAGCTCACACATACAAGTAGGAAAATATTTATTCCAGTTAGTGGCTGCAGCGACAAGAGAGCTTTCACCTGGTACAGTGTATTTAAAGGCCTTACTGCACTTCCAGCTCAAATACACATTTACATAAACTGTGTGTGTGTGTGTGTGTGTGTGTGTGTGTGTGTTTCTCTCAGGACAGAGAAGCCGTTTCTGGCAGACATTTTCTGCTGTGGAACGACGCCAGGCAGCAGAGTCACTGAGACACTGAGCCTCAAAGTGACTGAAGGTCTGTCCAGCTCTGGCTTCAACAGCAATGCATCAACTGCTCAGGAAAGCAGTTCAGGGGACATTAGTCTCTTGAATGGCTTACTAAAGGATGTAATGCACTTATTAGATCCTTGAGAGTCGAGACAATATACTCATCACACTGGGATACAATGCACTTTTTGGACTCTAAAAAATGAAGTCTGTTGTATCTCTAGAGACCAGAGCTAGAGCCATATACAGGGCTGTGGCTGACGATCAAACTATTCCTGCTTTATAGGTACTGACTGATCAAAGGCAGTCAGGTACCAAAGGTTAGCAATGACCTTTATATAATATATATATTTCCTGCTTGCCCCAAAATTATACCTCCAGCTGTTTATTCTGTATATATCTTACTATTGCCACTACACCTGCACAATATATGGTATTACACACTGACCAGCCAAGACATCCAAGCTACTATGACGTAAATGACATTGATCATCTTGTTATAATGCTATGTTCTGGGGAACCTTGTGTCCTAGCACTCATATGGACGTCACTTGCCACGCACCACCCACCCACACACTGTTGCAGACAAAGTTCAACCCCTCATGGTAATCAGCACTCTCTGAGGGCAGAGGAACATCCAGCAGGAAATTGCATCATGCCTCACACCAAAAACTGCTCAAGAATGGCCCAAAGAACGTGACAAAGAGCACAAGCAATCAACCTGGCCCCCAAATCCCTAGATCCTAATCCGATCGAGCTTCTGCTGACGTGCTGGTAGCCCAGAGGTAGCCCCGATCCACAGTGGGGCCTCCTCGGATGGGACTGGTTCTGACCTGTTGAGGCACGAACACAGGATTCCTGTGGTGTCTGGCACCAGGGTGTTGGCGGCTGATCCTTTGAGTCCTGTGGGTTGCGAGGTGCAAATTGACACCTTGAGCTGTGTGTCATGTTTTTCAGGTCATTGCTGAGCAGTTTCTATGGTGTGACATTGTGCATTGGCTGCTGCCGTGAAGGGGTGTACTTGTCTCGAGCAGTGTTTGGGTGGATGATATGTGTCAAGTGCCACCCACATGAAATCCAGCAGACAAGGTTTCTCAGCAAAACAATGTACTGTAACAAGATGTACAATATTATTCACCCCACCCGTCAGTGGTTTAGGCGATTTAGGCATTGTGGCTGTCACCATTTTGTTTTTTTGGAGCCAGAGGTGACCATATTGGGATGAGAGAGTGGAGCGAGGGGAGGGGGTCTGATTAAGAACCCGAGGACACTGCTCTGGTGGCGTCTTGTGAGTTACAAGGTAGCCATGCCCTAAAGCATACCCTGCTTTATCATCTATTTCACTCTAAATGGGATCATAATTTACAGAACAAATATCATGCTGTATTTAAGAACACTTCAAACTAGCGACTGAGACCAGAAGTTCATTAGGAAGATGTTTACTAAGGTAATAAATCAAGTGAGAAGTCCGGTCATTTCCTCATAGATTTTATACAGTCAGACACATTTTGCAACTGGTGAAGTCTCCCCCTGCTGGCCATTAGAAAGAATGCAGCTTTAATCTACAATTGTAGTATCACAGATAATGGGACGTCCTGTAAGATCACAAAGGTCCTCATGATCCTTGACTTTGATTCCAGGAAATCCAGGGTATTTTAGGTAAGGAGAAATCCTCCAAGCATTCATGATCTATAGTCAATTCTATTTGTAATTTTTTCCCAATATTTTTCACATTTTTTAGTGGCTATCTCAGAGAAAAAGTCAGCTGTTCTATAACACACGTTTCCTTAACTATTTCTATCCATTCAGAGGTTGTTGGTTGTCTTTACTCAGCCATTTCCTGGTAGAAGGAATGCAGGTTTAAGGCTCCTTTGCACTGGCTTCTCTTTTCAGACCCCAAAATGACCCCTTGACTGCTGCAGATGTTCGTACTGTACATATATATCAGTGTATTCATATCTACATCTATTTTATATTCTATATTAGGGCTGCAATGATTAGTCGACTAATTGATTACTAATCGACTATTAAAATAATCTGTGACTATTTTAGTATAATAATTTTGGGGTTTGGGAGAGACAGACCGACATTTTTCAACAGTTTAACATATTTTTCGATAAAATGGTTTGTCGACTAATCGAAGAAATAATCAACAGATTAGTCGACAATGAAAATAATCGTTAGTTGCAGCCCTATTCTATATACTGCCACTGTAAATATGGACATTATTCTACACTTTATTGCTTTTTGCATTCCTGTTAAATGCTAATAACTGCATGACACTGTCTCAGTACTTGTACTCCCTGCAATAACTATGAAGTTAAACCATATCCAGTTAGCAAAAACAGCTGAATCACAGGCCTAGTTTCTGTATTAAACTTTGATCAGACTCAGAGATAAGTATTTTAAATGAATTATGTAAAATGTAAAACAACAGGAATCAATTTTTTGACCACTTCAAGTCAATGAAAACAAGCTTAAACACAACACTGATGTATCACCTTTACAGCCGAGAGTTTGTTGGCATAGAGTTGCTTATGTACTTATCCAGTACAACATTACTATTCCTTTGGAGTCGTGTTTCTGAACCCCCGATGAATGTAAGTCCAATATTTACATGTTTCTACATACAGCATGAGCTTTAGGAGGCCTGTGGTTCTTGTGTATAAATAATGCAACATTAGCATGAACCCAGAAGAGAGGAGAATAAGTGTTAACATTCCTCAAAGTAATAGTATTTTTGTCAGTACTACCTCTCAAACTTCAAATTTCCTGGTGAGATTAAAAACCTGGTGTCCATGGCAGCTTTAAAATGAACCTGATCATGTATCCTAAGAGCCGACAGTGTCAACATTTAGTCGAAGGGGCATCCTGGATAATGATTACAACAGCTACAGCACTCACTCATTTTCTAGATACACCTGAGTGCATTAATGCCATTACACAATTTAATCTTTCTAATTTGCACTGTGTTGTGTGGCTGAACACCGGAGTGATTGTGCATCCTGATGTGACCAGCATGCAGGTCTGTGCCAGGGCCTCTGCATCACGCCCGGAGGTATTTCATCAAATTACAAAGGCATTTTTGAGGGAGCATTTGAATGCTTTGTTACATGTCAGAGCACATTTCAATGTTATCATGCAGGTTCTGAGACGCACATGGTGGGTGGTGATACACAGCGGTGGGCGCCACAAAGGTGGCTGGTGAAAGGGTCGGAAACTACAACTCTAGAGGAGTTTTTGATAAACACCTCCGTCACACAAGCTTTGTTTTGATCTTTTGTTTGTTTACAAGCCTCCTTCCCTTCCATCAGACACACACAGTGTATACTTTCTCTCTTATTGAACACTTCAAGCACTCCTTTGTGCTGTCAGATATCCGGCTACACAATGCTTGCTGCCATAAAGGCTTCAACTTTGGCCAACAAGAAGGTGGACTGAACCGAGGGCACGTGCACTGATTTAAAGCCCTGGGTTGATTTTCTCTTTATTCTCTATCTCTGGACTTGTCCGCACATCTGCCATGTGTGCTGTGTTCTGGGCAGTTTTCTGTGTCGGGGCTGGTGTGTTTTATTAATGTTGAGTATATCAGGATACTTCCATCTTAAAACGCAACCTGACGATCAGAGCTCCAATGATTAGACGATTGAAAGAAAATTAATCGCCAACTATTTTAATAATTTGATTAATCGTTTCAATAATTTTTCAAGCAAAAATGTCAAACATTTGTTTCTTAAATGTGAGAATTTTCTGCTTTTCTTTGTCATTTATGAAAGTAAATGAAGAGTCTTCAGGTTCTGGGTTGTTTGTTGGACAAAAGATGCAATCTGAAGACGTCACTGACTCTGGAGGATTTTGATGAGCATTTTTCACTTCTTTTTTATAAATGATTAATTGTGAAAATAATTGGCAGACTAATCAATAACAAGAATAATGATAAGTTGCAGCCCTTCTGATGATGCATGTCATGCCGGATATTGTCACTTCACTTTCTCACCTAAACACACTGCATGTATCTTTGAGGTAGGGCTGGGAAATTAATTTCAAAATTAATTGAAACCAACATTCAGAACCTCTAATCGATGTAATCTTGCCCATGTCGGTAATTTCTTTTTTTTAAATTTTACATTCTGTTAATACCTTCCCCACTGTGTGTGTGTGTTCATGTAGTGTCCCCTTAAAAACGTACGACTGCGTCTGTAGTCACCTGACGCTGCCCCGTCCAGTCCGCGACCTGGAAGCAACATGGGGGAGAACTCAAACACCGAGCCAACTGAGCAACGTGAGCAGCTTGTACAAACAGAAATGCTATGTCCTTTATTTGGACACATTTTGGCTTTCGTGAAGACGACGCCAAACAGAAAAAAATTGAATCTAAACACTGCAGAAAAAACGTTTCAGCGACCAAAAGTAATACCACTGATCTGTGTCAGCACTTGAAGCACAATCACGTTACTGAATGTGATCAGTGCACGGCTCAAAAAAATCGCCCAGCAACAAGTGCCTCCACAAAGCAGCTCTGGATAACACAAGCATTTACAGAGGCTACACAATATGAAAGATTCAAGAAAACACTTCATCTGTGTGTTTCCCTCAGTTATTTTAAAATCACAAAGGTAAGATATGCACTTGCGATGGTATGTTGAATTCTGGTCGGTAAATACTGTCTGGAATCGTTGAGTGTTTCTTACAAAAAAAAAAGTTAGATACATGCAATATATTGTGGCAGGGCACTAAAACTTGAGAGAATTAATTTTTTGGACAAATTTAAGTTTTACTATGGCTGATTTTATCTTCCAGCTCTTTATTTTATTCATCAGCCATTTCAGAGATACTGCAAGAGTGCACTACAACAGTTGGCATTCTGTTTGTCTTATTTTCTACCATTTGCAGTTTTGCACATTAGAACTAAGTTTTTAGTGTTTTGGAAAGGCATTTTGAAAGTTATCAGGGGAAATTCAAATGTTGTGGCAGTGTACTGAGGGAAACAAGCTTTTGTGTTTGTGCATTTTTTTTTAAGGAGACTTAACTATGTTTACTAGAACAGGCATTTGAGAACCTCCTTGTACTTTGAAATGTCCTCTGTTACAAAGTTTTTGGGCAACAAATAATAAATACAGCATGTTTTCAAAGTCAAAACAATCGTTTGCATAATCGTGATTTCAATTTTGACCAAAATAATCGTGATTATGATTTTTTAACATAATCAAGCAGCCCTACCAACTGGTGGGAGGCCCGGGGGCAGACCCAGAACATGCTTGAGGGATTACATACCTCATCTGGCCTAGGAACGCCTCAGGGTCTCCCAGGAGGAGCTGGAAAGCGTTGCTGGGGAGAGGGACGTCTGGAATGCTTTGCTCAGCTTGGCTTCGGATAAGCGGTTGAAAATGGATGGATGGATATGAAGTCCCTCTTTCCTACTTAAATCTGCAACAAAGACCATTTATCTTTGTTTAGTTTCTATTTTATATTCAGTGTGTTCATTTGTTGTGGTAATTTGTTGCACTGTCTTTAATATTCTTGCTCCAGTCTGATCAATAACTTATTTCCCGCAGCTCCAACAACCCAATTTTCCAATAGGGATCATTACAAATTAATCTAAAACTAAATATCTAATCTAAACTCACACCCCACAGACATGGCTGGAGATAAAAAAATGTTATCTAACAGAGTAAGTTATCTAACAGTGTGAAGGATGTACAGTCGCACGTCACACACTCCTCTGGTTTCTGTGTCAAGAGATAAAATACCTATGGCGGGGCACGTTCTGTCATCCCAGGGGTCCTATTGTTCAATGAAGAAGCATTTCAGGAAATGATGCGACGACCCCTACAATGATGGCCCATTGTGTAGAGTCAACAAGTGGAAGACGGTAATAAAGTCCCCTTTGAGTTTTGTTTCCTGCTTCCTTTAACACCGCCTAGAAATTATCGGCTTTTGTTTGTGAACAATAACGACAACACGGTCTGTCATGAATCACTTTAAGATGAGAACTCAGTCTCCCCGTTACAAACTCATAAGCAATAAAACACACCCTTGTTTAATTCAATATGTTCAGGGATGCACAAAAGTGTCATATTGTTTCTGTAATCACTAGTTGCAGCCCTGTAGATGACACTGACGTATGAAATAATAAAGTTAATGGGATTTTTTTTTTTGTGACTTGCCCTTATTACCAAAACACTTCTGGGGCTTCAAATGCAACAGAGCGGCACAGTTGCCACAAGAAAATTTCAGCTTTGTACGTTTCTGCAAATCACGTTACATCTGCACGTTTCATACGTATTATATCAATGTTTCTAAAGAGTGTATGAGCTGAGTTTGTCAACTGGAGGTGGAAGGGATGGTGGATAGTGTGTCACGTTGGCAGGTCGCCTATCAAGCTGCAGAGCAGTGTTTGAGACCAACCAATGAACAAAAGTGCTTGTGTTTCAGCGAACCATCACTGTTTTCCAGCAGCTTTTTAGGCGTCAAATGTGAGTGTTTTTTAGCAACCGGTCACTGTTTTACAAGCTGCTTTTAAGTCACCAAATGTGGATGTTTTTAGTGACGTGTTGCTGTTTTTCCAGCGGCTTTGGGCACCAAATGTGAGTGTTTTTGGTGACCTGTTGCCATTTTTCCAGCAACTTTTTGGGCACCAAACCTGGGTGTTTTTCAGAGACTTGTCGCTGTTTTCCAGCAGCTTTTTAGGCACCAATCCTGAGTGTTTTCAGTGACCTGTTGCTGTTTTTCCTGCAACTTTCTGGGCACTAAGCATGAGTGTCTTCTAGCGACTCCTGGCTGTTTTACAAGCTGCTTTTTAGGCACTAAACCTGAGTGTTTTTAGTGACCCATTGCTGTTTTTCCAGCGGCATTTTGTGCACCATGAGTGTGTTTTTAGCAACTCGTTGCTGTTTTCCAGCAACTTTTTAGGCACCAAACGTGAGTGTTCTTCAGCAACCCACTGCTATTTTTTCCAGCTTGGATGGTGCTACAACAAGTGGTTTGCTTTGTTACAGAGACATCGCTGCATTTCCAGCTGGGACTGTCCCCCAAAAGTGAGTATTTTAAGCCAAAATATGATATTTTCCTGACTGTAACCCAGTGTTTTTTGTGCCTAAACGCAATTGTACATTAACAACAGCATTCAAAAAACGTTAAGTTTCAACATAGCTGCTACATAGTAATGTACAAATGTAACAAACAGAAACTTACAATGCCAATATGTTTACTGGAGACTGGGTTGGATAGAGATAGCTGAATGCCTTTAGGCTTTAATAGTATTTCTAAACCCTGTGATTTGAAGCCATCTTGTGTTGTCAACATGTTCACTCCCCTCTAACCCCAGTGGTGCCGCAGGAAGGTAGCTGTAGTCATTAAGGTATCTGAAATGTGATTGGAGCATGGGGCCAGACGGGTGGAAGCACGAGGGCAGGGGAGCTGGATGTGAGGTAGGCAGGCAGTAAGAGGAGAGCTGTTCTGCTACTTTGTCCAACAGCACCGAGAGCTGACCTTGAGGGGAATGGGGAAAATTGACAGGGGGGAGAGCGGTAACAAGGGCCAGCTATATATCAGGGAGGCAATTTGGAGCGGTTTATCCGATGAGGGTCAATTCCTGCTGCAGTACCATAGATCAGAGTTTTCAAGCCCAAGCGTGCCTTCATGGGGAGAGGTTAGGATGGATCCATTTTTGAATGACTGAGCCGCTGATCAAGCCCCAGCAAATCATTCACACAAAACACAGAAGACTGGGGTAATCATGAGGATTTGTGATGCAGGAAAATGTGCATCAGCAGATTTATCTTCTACTATTTGTGGCCTTGATGCTCTGGCTCAGGTCCAAATCAAATCCTTTTTGAAAGGCAATTTCCCAATGTTCTTTTCAATTATTTTACATATCAAGGACATGGAACAGGTTATTATCTAGAGGATACAGGCATTAATGTTATTATTATTGCCAGCGATAAAAATGAACACCCTCATTTGTGACCAAAGCCTATTTCTCCTCTGTATAGAAAAGACATCAAAGATCTGTACTAAATCTGTCAGTGTTACGCCGCCATGCCAAGAGAGAGCAATTTTACAGATGCCTTTACTCTGTGTCTGACCTTTTCTATTGCTGCTTCTATTTTGGATCACTGTCTCTGCACCTCTGAGACTGGCCAGATGGCAGGTCTATTGAGTGATAAAATTTGAGAGACAAGAGCACTGTTACGCCACGGGACTCTTTGGCTCGGGCCCCAGCTTCACTGAAGGCTGGAATGAGCACATAACTCCTGCACAACATTTGAATTCCCCTTCATTATCTTGTCCTCCTGCGCGGCCCACAGACTGAGCTCAGTTCATATGCTCTGCAGATCAAGTCAATATAATGAAGATGGTGACTTATGTAGGACATCTACATGCAAATTGTTCCAAAATGAATGGGCTATTTTTTTTTGTTTCTAAAATAAAATTCCTATTGTAGAGCCAAATTATGAAACCCAATAACATAATAATGTATAGAAGTGGGGACATCTTGTGGACAAAGTTTATTTTGCACCATGTTGATGTTCCAAATATAAAACTGGAGGCCTCAAAATGCTGTGAAATAAGGAGACAACTATACATTAAATGTAATTTTAACCTTCTTCATTCTTCCTTTCCCCTACTTTTATTTATTTATATTTATTATTTATACCATCTGCTCAGAGATGCGTCGTGACAATCAAGTGTTTAACCTTGTTAACACGTCCATATGGTGTTTGTTTTTTTATATGCTACAAGACATATGAGCGAAATAAGCAGTCAACATCACAGCTGAGCATTTCCACCTTGGAACTACAGTGTACCAAAGACAGTCCCAAAAACACAGATTCAGACATTCAGGATTTGTGATGTCACAAACCTAAAGAACCAATCCTGTCAACTTACAAAACCAGAGGTATCAGAGGAGAAGCAGGTGTAGCTACGTCGCAGTATTTTGCAAGTTAATTTTCACTCTCACTTCAACTTGTCAGAGCTGGTGATCGGGGACAAGGTTTATCTAGTCTCGCCACCAGACAATCAGAGATCTCCGCCTTCTGATAGTCTGGGGACACTCCTTTCTAAAGTGTGTTTAACACACCGGCGAAAACGGNTTAAACTCTGAAATTGTATCCGCCCATCTAAACACAAAATCAGGGAGAAAGTCATCAGTCTTTAGTTAAGCAAAGCATCTAAAGACTGACTTGTGAGTCTAAGGTTTATCAGACATTAGCAACACATTATTAGCTGTTTGATGATGTTGTCAAGCTAAAGGCTCGTGCTATTTATTACTGTTCACAAGCGGAGGATGTGTTTGCTCAGCAGAGTTGAAGGTCAGCAGGTGCGCTCGAGCTGTAGGCGAGTGGCTGAGAGGTGAGTGGAGATAAAGGTGGGGATAATTTGCATATTAATAGACCCCTGACTATGAAATGACGCAAAGGTGTTGAGTTACATCTAAGCTAATCTCTATGAACAGATATCTGCATATGTATGTAGAATCTGTATGCAACGGGACCAGATTTTGGTATCGGAAGTGTTCTTGTTTCTGTTTGTAGTCTGAGTAGTATTGAGCAATCATGTTTGAGCGGCTGGTGAACAGTCCATGTGGAGAGCAAAAAGAGGCAGAACCCATCGGCCATTACCTGATGATAAATCAGCTTTATATATATATAATCATCTGCATTCATGTGCAGATATTTGTTCATACAGTTTAGCTTAAATGACTGGTGCACAGACGAGGAAGTCTTGACATGCATATCCACTGGCTACAACAGAACCCCTGAAATGTTGGCTGTTGGCCCCAGAGGCTTATCGCCATCAGACGCACAACGTGATTTTGCCAAGTAGGACATGCTCGTGGATCAACATCCCACATCGCATTCCAGAACCAACATTGCAATCAACCAATCTCAGATTACAACACACACAAAGGAAGTATGCCTTAATTCTCTGCTCAGGACACCATTACTCCATTGTATCTTTACATGGCAAACAGTGCTTGTTGCTATTTTAGTGCTATGAATGTTGCATAGAGCAGTGGTTCCCAACTGGTCCAGCTACGGTGTCCAGATCTCTCCTTAGTTATAACTTCAAGGTCCACACAGTTTAATACATTCAGCATCATAATAGCATTTGGCCATGCCATCGAGCTAGTTTGTTTTTTACAAACCTGACACGTTAGCGAATCAGTTGCGGTCAATTCAGCATGGACCTGCAACCCACTTCTGGGCCATGACACACCAGTTGGGAACCAGTGGCATAAAGAACATTCAAGGCATTTAGAGATTTTTGTCATGGGAAAAAAAAATAGATATACACATATTTATATTTGATGAACACACATGAGTTTCTGGGAGTTTAATCAATGCCGGAGAGGAACTTTAATATCTCAACGGAAATGCTTTTGTAGTATTTTGTTTTATTTGTTTTGCTTTCTGGCACACATAAAGAAAGTCTGTATTTCAGCACTTTCACTTGCAGTTGGCATGTACTGTGCACCATGTGTCTGCAAGTGTTGTTTTGTGTTCCTGCTATTCCCCCGACCACGCTGTGCTCAAACATTGGAAGTGGACATTGTATTTCAAATCACGCTGAGGGGAACACAAATATGTGAACCAAATTTCATGGCAACCTATCTAATAGTTGTCAAGACATGTCACTCAAAACCAGAATTGTCAACTTGCTGGTGGTGGTACATTAAATAAAACCTCAGGGGAGCAAACTCATTAGGATGCATCCTCTGGGAACCGTGAATGCCTGTGCTAAGTTTCATGGCAATCCTTTCCATCCTTGGAGCTCTGCTGCTCCTGGCTGGCAGATGATTTTTTAAAAAACATGTTTAACAATTTTCAGCAGCTATTTTTGTGGTGAAGTGTCGATCCAAGCACTGTACATTTTTAAACCCCTCTCTGTCTTATTATAACTCAAATCTCATCATTGTGTGACTGCTTGGGTCAATGACTCATTCATTCTCGTTAGGTGTTGGTTTTAACTGCATCCATTAGTGTCTTTGTAATGCCACGGCAGCATCACAAGCATTTATTCCGAGTTTAGTAAATCCATTTATCCATGAATTCATGACTATAAAGCTTTGTCAGCTTGAAGACTGAAGTATACATACGAGCTAATACCTAATGAAAGCACAACAAAAGCGAATCAGAGCCAGAAATGGTCGGATGAGCCGGGCACATTACCGAGGAGATCACGGAATATTTATACAACCTGATTCGAGTTACAGTCAGTTCCCTGCTTATACAGGATTTTCACTGTATGCGGTCATAAAGCAGATATACTACACAGTCGACAATGCACTTTCACATCTTATCTGTGCTCTGCTCATTTTCCGCTTGAGGAAGTTGGGAAAATTGACTTAGAATTGCTCCATGCAAAGTACCTGCACTTTCCACTCACACGGTTAGACACAGGGCATCGGAGTGTGGCGCAGGTACGCATGGTTTTCATCAACGCAGGAGACCCAGGGCGTCCGCGCTGCAAATAAAAACCATCAGCACTCCCCGCTCTCATTAATGTACTGAGGTGTGTAGAGGAATTTAAGATGCAGCTTCTTTCCCGTGGAGACACATAAAAATGCTGTGTATGCTTGAGTAAAATAATGGATTATGCCGCCAAAGCGTTACCTCCGTCTCCTTCTCAAACACTATTTGTTGACTGTTTAGAAAGGATGACACAAGTTGTCCTTTTATGTACATGTAGGTGTACTTCTTTAGAAACACAGTCTTTATATACACAACAAATTCCCATGTTGCACTTTATTTGAGCAGCCCACTCTTTACACCTCACAGTGCAGCGGTCAGCACAGTAATTTGATTAAAACCCCTGAATACATCAGCACGGCACATCCTTGTGCAATCTGTGTCCTTGTCCTCTTTAGCTAAAGAGCGGCAGGATGCAACGCAGCGACATCCATCATAATAATTTCCCACTTTTCAGAGGCTAAAAATGGTAATTTGCAGACAAACACGACGTAAACAAAAGTTCTGAAGAAGTGAAGAAGTCTGTAATACAATACCATTTGCATTTCATACATCTGTTTCCATGACAGGTACATACAATCCTTTATTTCTGCCTCACAGAGCTTTCTCTGAATGCTAATTCTGCGCTGCCGTCAGAAGCTTTGTCAGGAAAGGTATGTAAGCCTCGACTGTCTGAAAAGTTCCTAATGAATAATTAATTGGTGCCACCGCAGTTAGGGCATAATTTACTTCACTGTTTCACAGTGATTTTATTAAGGGCTGCGGCTGGCTGGCTGGCCAGTCAACTTAGAAAGCATGCAATATTCATCGCAGGAGAGATGCATGGGACAACAGCTCATAGCCCGAGGATTTATTTAGGAAAAACAACAATAACATCAACAAATCCCACCCTCTTGTAAAAGCTTGGCATGCTTCACAGCTCCTTCAGCATGTGTGTGCGCGGCGGATTTGTGGTAACCTTTCTGCAGGAAGCCAAATGGCTCGAGAGGAGCTGTTCTCATACCTCATAATGCCGCGGTGGCCTCCGGGGAATAAGGCTGCAGAGTGTTGGTGCAGGGCAGGGGGAGCAGTGAACGCACCACCATGCTGTCCTGTATGTGCAGAACATACTGTATGAGCCAAAAAAGTTACTGAGACATTTTTACACAGTTAGGACTACAACTGCTGCTGAGTGCCTGACACAGTATTCAGATCATTTATTCAAGTAAAACTAGCAAAACCACACTATTAAATATTGCAAGTAAAAGTCCTGCATTCAGAGCTTTCCTTAAGACAAAGTATATAAGTATTAGCAACAAAATGTACTTACACTATTATAAGAAAAAGTACTACAAGCAGAATGGTGCCTGCTAGTGTAAAATTATTAGATAAATAGTACAATAGTAAACAGTTTAATGGGGTGAAGCTGATTTTAACCACCTCATGAACTGTTGGGCAGTTTAATTTATAATACTGCATCATGTTTTATAAACCGATCGAGTGTTTAATACATAAAATCTTAATCTGAAATGTAACTATAGCTGTTTAATAATGCAGCGGAGTAAAAAGTACAAGGTATCCCACTAAGATGTAGTGGAGTAGAAACATAGAGGAGCATAAAGTGGAAACACTTCAGCAAAGTGGAAGCACCTCAAAAATGTTCATAAATACAGGACATAAAATAATCAACATTAAATAAACCATAATGATCAAAACAATAGTTTCTATGATTTATATGAGAGTCAGTTAAGGTAGTGCAGCTTTACATCTTCATTAGGGGCATTGTAAGGTTGCTGGTTATAGAATAACATTATGTGCTTTCTCTGTTTTGCTAGCAAGCATGGTCGGTATAATTTTGCTAGAATTAAGTGGTCAGCCACTAGCAATGTGCGTGTGAAAGTAATTACTAATAATCAAAACGACTATTAACTCATTATTACTTCCAGACTGGGTGGAGCTGGCTTCCTTCCACTGAAGCGGTCATAAAGTCAGAACATGTGTCCATTCCTTGATTACCCTGTAAGTTATTCATACTCCTTTAATCCGTAAGAGTCCTCAGATAAAAAGAATCAAAAGGGTTTTTCTTAAAAATTAATCCAGGTTGTGAGTATTGTTTTAACAGGATAAAATGGTTTTGGGCCAGTGTGTCGAGTGCTGTGAAAGAGTCATAATTCTGTCGAAGCTAGACTAAATAAATGATTCATAATTGACATATCATCTGAAGCCTAATTTTTATACAACTAATATTCATACAGGTTCAAGGAAACAATTTTCGTTTTCCCCAACATAGAGTGTGCCAGGGCTGACGTCAAAACCCGGAAGTTTAGCATCGTGCTGGTTCCCGGAAGAGAAAGTGAATGTGATTTTTGCATTGCGTTTTGGATTATGTCAGAAAATAAGCTCTGTGGCTAACACACGTTTATGATACTTACAGGTTTTGTTCAGCGAGATAATCTTCACATATGAACACCTTTCATACCGCATTTGAAGCTTAAATGTGATCGCCATCGTTTAATGAGTTATTACCTACTACAGACACAGCTAACGGCTAACAGCTAACGGTTAGCCCAGCTAAACGTGCACACAGAAATAGTAATGTTTGTTCAATCATTGTGTTTATAGACTTTACAAACATCGGATTAGTCTAAACGGTGATACAGTGATGTGAAAAATGTGATATATACATATATACATATATATATATATATATATATATATATATATATATAGCTAAAAGCTCGGCTGGTTTTCTACCCGGAAGTATTTGTTAACAACAAGGCGATTTCCTCTATAGTCCGGCCGGACGGATGAGTCATGGCCTTGTAAAAGATTATGTTTGTTTCTTTTAGTTGCCGAGAATGTGTCACCGCAAATGTGACAAAAATCCACTAACTTTGACGGCGTTTTCTGCGAGCGCGGCTGAGCCATTTTGTACCGCTACACGTGTTTCTAGTGGGACTATGTTTACAAGCACAAGAGTTCAGTGAGCCACCGAAGGACCGCCCTGCAGATTTACTATTGGTTCTGCAACGTAGGGAGTTTTTTTTATACTCTGAAATTGTATCCGCCCATCTAAACACAAAATCAGGGAGAAAGTCATCAGTATTTAGTTAAGCAATGCGTCTAAATTGGTTTTGGTAGACGAAGCAACATAAAAGGGTTTTAAAAACTTTTTTTATTGTAGACAAGATTATAAAGGGAAAACCAGCTCCTGTTAACTGTGGTTAGAGGCTAATTTTGACACACTATAAATAATGTTGATAATATGATAATAAATAAATAAATTTCATCTGCCTCTTTTTAGTGCCTAGATTTATTCTCTTGGGAATCGTCGAACCATTTGACATATTTCCCTGATTGTACATTCGTTTTTTAGTTCTTCTCCACATTCATTGAGTACCAGACCATTGTAAGGGACTTTATCATGTATATGGTGGATAAATCTGGCTTACAGTTTTCTTGCTCTTATTTTTTTAGGATGATGTTATTTCTAGGTTGTAGCTGAAGTTGTCTTTTTAAATCACTGAAATCATCACCTCTCACGTGAGTGTTTGTTTGACACTTTGCCTACTTAAATACTTTGCAATACTTTCAATGTTTGTTGTGCAGATGATCTGTTTTTAAATTATATTACACTGCTTTTGTCCTTCAGTCATACCCAGCTGGGGTTGGCTTCTTGTTTGCATGATAACGAAACCAAAGAGTTTTTACCAAGCAGAAGGTTTTATATCTTATATCCTCTACAATGACAGCAACACTAACACTTGCATAGTGCAACATCAATAACTTTTAGTGTGTGGCACCAATAAAGTTTAACATATCAATATCAGATGTGCAGTGATACTTATTTATCAAAAGCTAATTTTGTTCCGACAAATTTAAATGCAGGGTTGTATTTTGTGACACGAGGAATCAAATGCTGCTTTCCGACCGACTCGCACTGGCGAACGATCCAGTGCCTCCATACAGGAAGTTCCACGGGGCCGAACAGTGTTTTAATGCAGGGAACATCTGTATGCAGGCAGGAGAGGTTTGGTAGGCAGGAGGGATGAAATATTCATCTGTTGCTGTCTTTTGACAATGAAGCTACATGACAATGGTCTCACTTTCAAATGTCTGAGGTGCACAAATCCAAAAGGGAACTTACCTTACATAATTTCTGCTTGTTTCATTCGGCGCTCGAGTGCCAAAGCAAAGTAGACACTCAAAATTCAACAGCACAATTAAATGAGAGGTTAGTGACTCAGCCCGATAAAAACAGTGCCCTTGAAAAAGGCTCACCTCGAGAAAAAATACATTGTATGTAAATACAGGGAAAGCAGCCCATGAATATTTAATTTTCCGGCATTGTAGCACAGAAGATAAAAATAATGCTTCCTTCAAGTGTGGCCCTCTTTATGAAATCGGGGTAAGAGCTATTCTGTGTTATCAGATTTTCTATGAAGCCCAGCGTTTCTTTTGAATTGCATCATCTTTTATTTAAATGTCAGGATCTGGCTCTCTGGAGTTGGTGTTAGATGATGATTCCTGCTTTTCACAGCTTGCTGAGATGAGGAGGATGAGGCGGAGCCGAGGCTCAGGTTTGATTGAACTTGGAACACAAAAGGTCATTGTGGAGAAAAAAAAGTGCCGATTATACACATTTGTTACACTGACGGATTTTTTACTCTCAGATATACCATATAGGGGATTGTTTCCCTGCAACAATAAACATGGCCCTCTGTATTAACATCCAAATATTTTACTGACCTTAAATCCACTGTCAACAAACAATGGGACGGATCTAAACCCAGATTTACAGTACGGTAATCTCTGCTTATTAAAAACACCGACAGGCAGCCCTGATCGCCTTAAAGTCTGGTTCCTTGTACATGAATGTTTAAAGGTCACATTAATGTAAACAGTTCACACTCAGAAATGAACAAGTTGACAAGAACATGAGGTAAACTTTATATCTGATATCAGATGTTAGCAACTAAACAAAGAGCTTGACGGGTCATATTTGACCTTGGGGGAAAAAAATCCCAATTTAAAGGGACAATTCACCCAAAAATTAAAAATACATATTTTTCCTCTTACCTGTAGTGCTATCTATCAGTCTAGACTGTTTTGGTGTGAGTTGCAGAGTGTTGGAGATATCGGCCGTAGAGATGTCTGCCTTCTCTCCAATATAATGGAACTAGATGGCACTCAGCTTGTGGTGCTCAAAGCGCCAAAATAATGATTTTGAAAAACTCAACATCAATGTCTCTTTCCAGAAATCATGACCTGGTTACTCAAGATAATCCACAGACCTTGTTGTAAGCAGTTTCATGTATTTCTTTCTACTGAACTACACCCACCACGCAGGAGGAAGCATCTACTGCTAGCTCACCTAGCACAACTTAGCTAGCTAATGTTACAGGCATAGACTGTGTAAAATAATGGACGTAGCTACTGTGATGCCACCCATTGGTTTGTGGACTCTTGTTTTGAAACCCGGAGTTCAACATTTTGTCTGTCGCCATCTTAGTTTTTCCAGAGCCAGAAGTGGACATGTTTGAACGAGGGGTGGATCTGACTCGTAGACTGTGGCAATGTCTTGCAGACGGCCTGTCACTCAAGCTTCTCCGCCCTTAAATATGAGTAACTTTAAGGCTTATTGGAATGTAAATGGGTGAGTTATATAAAAAAATTCCTCTCCTGTACAGTTGTCGTAAATGGGGAAATTAGCTTTAGGGACCAAAATTGGTTTTTGTACCAGGCTGTAAACATGTTTATTTCTGCTGTAAAGTTTGTCATTTTAACATAAAGGTCTAAGGTGATGGACTCTGTTTTGGAGCCAGCCTTTGGGGCTGTGCACATGCCATGTGTTTTGCGCCCTCGAATTAAAGTGCAACACACACCACTGCCATACGCTGCTCGTCAAAACGCCCGCCTCCATTATATTCTATGAACAAACCCACACCGGCGCCAGCCAACGCACCGCTCTGCTTCAGCCCACTGCTCCATTTCCAGTGCGGCCGGCACTGCGAGAAAAGCCTTTTATGTACGTCTCGGCCGCCGTAGTATCAACTCGAAAAATGTTAGCTACACGTTTTAAGCTAGTGAATTGTGGGTTTCATTTGCAGCTTTCAAAGGGGTATGTGGATGCTTAACGTTATTAAGTTTTTAAAATTTTTAATAAGACGATTTTGATAAGAAACTCACCCGTGAAATCCAAGTTGTTGCCTCAAACTTTTTCCTCTTCTTCTTCCGTTACTAGCTGTTGGCAACTAGTGTAAGCACAGCCACCTAGCGGGCTAGGGTGGGAAATGCACTTTAGTGCCGACGGTGCCGCTGCCTGCTGCTGCCAATGTGTGTTGGGGGGCGGCACTTGATGGCCACAGCGCCGCGCCGGCGGCAGTGTGTGTTGCACTTAACTGTTTGCAATGTAGACGCGTAGCAGACACGCTCAAACGCCAGAGCAATGCAGTTGTGGTGGGCACACGTTCCTGAGTGCCTATTTTTTAGAGCATGACTACTGCACACTGAGATCAGAGCACACACTGCATGTCATGTGACAAAGTACAACCAATCACAGCCGACAGATATCTTTCCCTTCTTCCATAAATAGCAGTCGGTGGTAAATATGAAGGAGACGGTAATCATTTTAACGCAGGGCTACTCAGAGCTTTACATCTGTCGAACATTATTGGGCCACAATATCTATGGCCCAATACACACTTACAAAATGTCTGGAAGAAGATCAGTTCTGCATGTTCTAGTAAATAGGCTATGATACGGTGCTGGTTAGGGCCGCTTAGCAACCACAGACGCAACCAGCCTCCATGCCCTTGAAAATTGGCAGAGAATAGGGCCCAGTGCCCGACCTCGCATTTTCCAGGCAGATAAAGACACGGTATGTGCATGGCCCCATAAGTGACTATTCAGTGAATTGCGGTTTTTGGCACTTCTGTGTTAGCTTCTTTTTTCAGCCTTGGAGCTTCTTTACAGCTCTACCAAGGAGGATGCCATTAATGTTTACATCACTGTCTCAAGGCAAAAGCCTCTCATCAATGAGTAGATGCACGCTTCCTTCTGTGTGGTGATTCAGTTGGCGGGTGTAGTTCAGTAGAGAGAAAATAGTTCCTACATGAAACAGCTCACAACAAGGTCTGTGGATTATCTTGAGTAACCAGGTCATGATTTCTGGAAAGAGACAATGCTGTTGAGATTATCAAATGTATGTTTTTGGCACTTTGAGCACCACAAGCTGAGTGCCATCTAGTTCCAATATATTGGAGAGAAGGCAGACATCTCTACAGCTGATACCTCCAACACTCTGCAACTCACAGCAAAACAATCTAGATAGCGCTACAGGTAAGAGGGATTGATTTGAGGTCAACTGTCCCTTAAGGTCTAGTTACTTGTTGTTTTTTAAGGGCTTTTAAAGCTCACCACATGGCTTTCATCAGCAGATTCATCAGACAACAACTGATGAAGACCATGTTATGTGGTAAAAACGTTTAAAAACAAGAGACATGCTTATGAGCTTTTCCAACCAGGAAAATATTTAAGAGGATGTGATGGTAGCTGGTGATCTTAAAATGTCAAAATGACTCACAAGTCACGGTTTATCTGAGAAAAGAGAGTGGGAAATACACAGGGATTATTATAATTAAGTATTTCTGCCTCTGACTGCATTTTCTCTGCATATATGGGATGTTAAAAATGATTAAAAATGCCCTTTTTGATACCTACTACTGCTTTAAATGGTCTTGCTTTAAGGTTTGGTAGGAAACTGAACATGACTGAGTCTCTACACACTTTCTCAAAATGTCTAAAGTATGAAACTGTTGTTATCTTTGCAAAGAAACTGGGCGTCGCTGTGGAAAAACAGCTCTGCACTTGAGACCCTTGTGATAACTTTGACATCATGTATAGACAATCTTCTATCCAATTCTTTCTTTGTTTTAGGACCAAAGACGCTTAAATAAAGGGGTCATGCGCTGCTGGCCGGAGATGTCAGTGCTGATGCAAAACTTGCATATTATCCTGCAATTGCAGTTCCCTCGAGTCCAGTGCAAACAATACGCAGTGGTACTCGCCTGCTCGCTGCTACAAGAAAGTTCTCTCTCAACAAATCACAGACGCTGACAAGCATGGAACAATTATGGCTTTGTTTAATAAGGATGACTGTCTGCAGCATATATTAAGTATTTTATGGAGTAAAAAAAATAAATGGCTCCACTACGCAGCATACTGAAAGTTAATGTGTTGTTCATTATGGAGGCCAGTAGATCATGAGATGTTCACATACACACACACACGCATATGGGGTTTTTAATGCAGAGAAACTAACAAGTCAGCAAAGTCTGTGGAAAGCTGTGCCAACACCGCACCGACCGGCTGCGACAAAACTCCTCCAACTCAGACAGCATACGTCTATCCTCACTTGTCTGTATTATATTCTAGTGTTAAACCAGAATAAGGAATATGATCTGCATACTGGAGGTGTGCGGGTGTTTAGGGTTAACACACATACGTGGCACTCTGCCCCCCTCTTGTGGCTCTGATCTTTGTGCTCCAATGGTCAAACCTTTTTACTTCAACTCTGTCAAATGACACCAGCATAAACTTTTCTAACTTGTCTTTGCTGTAATCGGATAATCCACTTATAAGATTACCAAGTTAAATGTTTTTGCTGAGCGTACGTACGCAATACTGTCAACACAGTGTTTGTTCTTTTTGTTTCTCACTTGCTCCATTTTTCAGTGACTCAAGTGAGGAGTCAGTTTAGGACTTAACTTTAAAAAGGGAAGTTGTTTATCATATATTGGTGACTTGGGGGCCCTCACTCGCAGCAGGCTGCACACAACTCCTCTAAAGTATGAAGAAAACTGCACATGAAATTCAATGATAGTGATTACAAGTCATAAAACAATGAGCTTCAAGAGTGTCAGATGAAATGTAAAAACATAGTTACAGGAAAACTGGAATAATAAAAGTATAAACTAACTGTCAAAGTCATTAATGCTCATGCCAGGAACTATCAGTGAAGGATCAACATTAAGAAGCACAGCACAGTAATAAATGTAATAACCATACATAGTTAGCCCAACAGAAGAGTGCATTAGCAACATACTACACCTCAAAATAACTGAATGCAATGTGATGCTACCTCCCACCTAGGACAATTATTTGCAAATGGAGAACTCACAATGGCGGAAAAGAAAAGTCTCATCCGCTCCTTGAGCTCCATCACTCACAGTATATCGGGACAATTTTTCGCATTCCATCCAGTTGGCTTGCTTGCTGTATGTTAGGAAGAGGTTTAAGGTAGAGCCTTTGTTTCTTAATCTCACTGGGACTGGTTTCTTAATTTCAGTCCTGCCCTCTCATGCTGGATTTCTGACCATTACCGCCTGCTTTTGCAGTGTGTGTCTGCTATCACCTGCACCTGCAGCCCAGAGGGGGCGGGGTGCTCGGTTGAGGTCGATGAAGGCTGATTACATACAGTATGTACAGCAGTCAGTTACGGCTGCAACACAAATTTAGGCCTCGGACAGCTACGTAAAAGCTACGTAAAGTTGACGTAGCGTGTCAAATTTTTTAAAACAAGGCCGCCATAGAGGATCACATTGTGTTTCTGTGACAGCTGTAAATTGTATTTAGACAAACTAATCACGATAAACAACACAGATCCATATGACTTGGCAGCCCAAGGCTTGATCCTGATGCACTCCCTCCACTCACACACCCGGACATTGTAAACTCTCTTGTTTTTGGACTGAGTGCACAGACTTTGATAAGAGAGGAAACACAACACCATCCTCTGAACATGGCGGCCCCGTCCCACACAGCATGACATAACGTCACATTCTCCATAGTAGTTAGCTCAGTTAGCAGCTAGCTAGTCATAGAAAAACTAAACTTGTACATCACAGGTGAACAGGCTGTAATAAAAAGAAGTACTGACAGGTAGAACTTCAACAGGGGCAGGGACAACACTTTTATTGTACTTGATGTGCTAATGACACTTTATTACTGTGTGAATCACTGAGACTCCAAACAAAGCTGTACATCATTATGAACATAAAGCATCATAACTGTGAGACTTTCATTTGCCCTTGGCAGCATAACTGTGACACAATATATCATACTTTTGCTACTGTAAAGTCTTTACTGCAAACAACAATACTATTTTTAATAAGGATGAAGCTGATCTGGAGTCACCACTCTGTCACCAAACGCACAGAAGGTTGAGGGGAGCTAATGTGACTGGACATGTTAAAAACAGGTCGTACCCATAACATACCAACAGTGTTTCCAGGGTTTTTCCTGCAGGGAGGAGTTTTTGGTGGCGCCTTAAGAGGTTTGAGCCAGGAAAAGGAAAATCACCAGTTCCACAAATGATAAGAATTAAGAGTAAAACTAGCAATTCAAATCCTCTCTGAATGTGATCAGTAGCAATTTATTGAACAACAGACATAAACTTAAAGGTCCAGTGTGTAGGATTTAAGGACATCTGTTGACAGAAATGATATATAATATTCATAACTGTGCAGGGTTTCCGCAGGTCATTAAAAAGCATTAAAAGTCATTAAATAGATTTTGCGAAAATTAAGGCCTTAAATGGTATTAAAAAGCATTAAATTCGATGTCCAGAGGCATTAAAAAATTAAATACACTTGATGGAAAAAAAACATTGTTATTCACGATTTATTTTGATTATATAAACATTTAATAATTTTGATCGGAAGTATAGTGTGATGATTGACAGGCGGAACCCTTCAATTGGCTATTGATTACGGCCGGTGCATGAAGTCACAACACCGGATGCTTGGAATGCAACGTGCTGTGAGCGTGCTCATGCTGTGGCGAAAGAGTGGAGGGAATATTAGCAAATGTCGGAAAAATGGGAAAATGCAAGTTTCAGCAGAAGTGGTTGGATGAGGAACTATTCAGAACCTGGTTAAAGCCCGTCGATGGTAAACCCGGAGAGGCATTTTGCAGCGTGTGCAAAAAGATCTTCAAACTTTGCTCAGTGGGCGTCAATGTGTTGAAATCACACATGCTGTCAGACAGTCACAAGTCTGCGATTAAAGGCAGGCAGCAGTTAACTGTGCCGATTTTCTTTGCCGTCACCACACCTGCTGCTGCTACCACCACACCTGCTGCTACAGTGACCACCTCCAGCAGAGCCGCGACAGGGGAGAAGACCAGCTAAGATATATGCACTAATAATCATACACAAAGTTAAATCCATGTGATTTTTTAGTTCCGTTAGCACTGAACTTCATGCAAACATGTTACAGCCTTTACAGGTTAGAGTTAGTTTTTCACATCATTCTTCAGGCTGGTTTTGTTATTTTTGAAATGTGCAAATAAATTCTGAGACTGTAAACCGTCTTGTGAGCCATTTCTAATTCACTATAAAGTGACAGTTAATGTAAATTTAGATTTTCTCAAAAATTCAAGATTAGCATTGTCTAATGCTTACAATTTTGTCTATATCTATATATATAATAAAAAACTGTATCTGCAGTTGGACATGGGCATTAAATTTGTTTAAAGTGGCATTAAAAAGGGCATTAAAAAGCATTCAATTAGATTTGCTGATACCTGCAGAAACCCTGCTGTGTTCTCATCAGTATATAATCACTTGAAAATAACAATCATTGTGTTTTCGTTACCTTAGAATGAGATGTTTATATCTACATTACACAGAGCGGGGTCTTCACCAATGGAATCAGCCATGTTGTTCTACAGTAGCCCAGAGTGGACAAACCAGACACTGGCTCTAGATTGGGCCATTCCCGTTTTTACATTTTGCGTCAGCCACTGTACTACTCCTACACGCTTGGCACATAACAATAACAATAATCATAATAATGTGCATTTTATTTTTAGGCGCCTTTCAAAGCACTCAAGAACATCTTACAAGACACAAGCAGCAATGTATCCATAGATCATAAACTCAAATAAATCAAGAATATACAATAAAAGTTAATAAAATGACAAGACAACAATCGTATTTTAAAATATTAGGTATAAAGTCATCATAATAAAATCATCAGCGCAAGACTCAATATGTGTGTCACCACTAAATCAGGCTGAACATGCCAGCTAAAGAAGGTGTGTTTTCAATCAGGATCTGAAAGTGGAAAGGGAGTCAATAATACAAATGTCACATTGGAGAGTGTTCCAGAGGCAATGGAGCAGAGCGGCTGAAGGCTCTAGAACCCATGGTAGTCAAGCAGGCAGATGGTGATGTGAGGTGGAGTGCAGAAGAGGATCTAAGAGTACGGGAGGGTGTGTAGATATGAAGGAGTTCAGACAGGTAGGAAGGGAAATTGAAGTTGCTGGAGAACAGGAGTCATATGATCTATGGAGGGGGTTCTGGTTATGATAGGGCAAAAGAATGGACGAGGATAGCAGCGCTCTGAGGTGTAAGTGACAGGTAAGGACGATTAATATTTCGCAGATTAAGTATGCAGACCGAGTAACATTGTTGATGTGGGCCTCAAAGGACAGTGTACTGGTAGAAGTTTCAACCTCAACGCTAGATAACACTAAATCCTCCATACTAGACCTTTGAATACAACGTCTTTGACTTCGACTAGTCAACTCCCCTCTCATCCACAGATGCCAGATACGCTGCATTGATTTGACTGGGCCTGAACGCTCTGCTACAAAGCTATTGGGAGAGGACTTCCTGTGATTTCTCATGAAATAAAAGCCGTTTTATTTTTGGTGACGCTTGATTACAACGCTTGTGTATTCCCTGTAGGTGAGAACGCATCTGACACGACAATCTCCTGTTGTGTGCTGCATGTGTAAAACTCCAACTCCAAATTTTTGTTAATTGGGGTTTCATTTTCTCAAGCATGATAGACATTTTTGTTCATCAGATGGTCACAAATAACAGAAAAGTGCTTACTTTTCTGTTAAATAAGGTAACCCATCTACGCCGTCTTTACTGTTCGTGGACCGATCATTATGTCATGTGTAGTCAACCCCCAAAGCCTCATTCTGAGCCAGGAAAATTCCTAATTTCTTTTTGTGTTTTTCCTTTTCAAAGGTTTAAGAATGGGGCTACATCAATAAAATTGCTTGAAAATTGACAACCACTGATATTATCAGATGATGTATTCAGTTTTATCCCTGGAACCAGAGAATTTTTGCCATTTCTTATGATTAACAGACTGTCAAAATCATTGTCAGTTAATTTTCTGTCAATCAACTCATCACCGAATCTCTCATTTCGGCTCTAATGGATTTTGCTTGTTGAAAGCAGAGGAACCCAACCTTGATAACACGAGGAACTAAAGACCAAAATGGAGAGAAAGACCCCCCGTTGATGTCCATATGAACACTGGGCCCATGGTGTCGACTCATTTTTTTGTCAAGTAAAATGGAGCTATCATCTGTATCAAAGGCAGTGATGAGATCAAGAGTGATTAAAACAGAGCAGTCCTCAGCACTCGCAGCCAGTCGTGGATCATTAGCGAGTTTATGGGTTGCTGTTTTGGTGCTACAAGGGGCTTTAAAGTCAGATTGATTTATAAAAAAAAAAATGCAGTTGTTATTCTTCAAAGCAGTTACTTAAGGGGAGCTACTTTTTCTTAAACCTTAGATTAAAGAACGCGGTCTAAATTGTATAACGGGATACAAAGTAGGTTTAAATAATGAACAGGAGGCTTTGTTGCAATTCTTTGCATCTGATACAGAAATGTATTAAAAGTAAAAAGGTAATCCTACAATTATAACCACAGCGGAAGAGAAAGAGGAGAGAATAAAAAACCCTGGATATAATACATGTTGTGTGTTACACAGGCTTACACAGAGTCTTTCATGGCCTGTCACACAAGACTCTCTGAAGAGACCTGTGTGACTGAGATACAGCACAATCCAGCCGACTGCGGCTCCACAGCTCTGGTAAGTTTATAAGACTCGTTGCCAGCAGATAGAGATTGATGATAGCATCTGATGCAATTTACTCCATGTCCAGGGTTGCTGGTTCACATTCCTTAGTAAATGGTGAAAGTTCAGGTTGCGAAAGAAAATCTCCCCTGAATCTGTCAGCTGGAATTGAACTCTGGACTTAAGCGGCAAAGCTTCTGGATTGGATTTCGTTTTTATCTGGCAAATGCAGATGGGAAAATACATAGGATTGGTGCAACAACTGCACATTGTAACAGCCTAAGTCACATAATTAAAGCACTCCGACCACACATGACCAAGCACGTATCCTATAATGATTTGAGAAACCAAAGCTACAGTTTAGACTGAGCTGTGTTTTTCCAGACACAATTCACTCACAAGAACAAGAGGAACTATTTCGGCACGATCGATGTGGCTGGCTCTCCCATTTAGAGCAAGGAGTGTCCACAGACAGGACTTTGTCGAGGAAATGAATCGTTAAAATCTGAAAAATTGCCATGTTAACTCGATTAGGCAGGGCAACTTATCAAGTAATCTCTTGATAGGGCATCTGAACCGTGTGATGGATTGTGTGCTGTCTTTTTTTCTCCGAAATGTATTCTTAATTGCTCATTACAATTACGTATGACCACAGAAGAGACATATTAGTAGGTGTTCTATCTCCCTACAGATGGTTTTATTTGAATTTGTTTTAAGGTTCCCAGCAGGGTGTGCCACTCTGTATGCATACCACATGAGGTGTACAGATGTATCTTTACATCTAAAAAAGAAACACGCAGACCCTGAAATGTGTTTTCCTTTTAAATTACTGTTTAATTTTAAATGATATAGCCCCCATCCAAATTTCTATCATACCTGCATTAAAGCTAGACTGATAAATCAGTTGAGATGATACATCTAAATGCCAAAATCATGTTGGATGACGTTTTAAAACACTGTCAGCACATCGTTTGTCCACCAGACAGAATGGATACGTTTATTTTTCCAATCATCTTGGACCCCATTTACACGTCATACATCTTGGGCAGACTGGACGGCCATCGAACATCAAAAAAAACGAAGTGTAAATTAATCCAAATTAAAATCCGATTGCTCAAACTGCCTCTCACTGTAGCCAGATATCTGAGGGAGTTGCCACCACAGGGTCTGTCCCCCGTGATAACAGCAGCCTCAGCTACACCGAAATTAGCCGTCATTCTCTGTCTTATTAAAGCGACAGGAGAAAGACGCCGACACAGAGAACACACTGAAGTGTTGTAGTGTTTATCTGATCCCCGATCAGTTTGACTGCTGCTATGATCAGTGTGGGTGACAGAGCAGTGTAAATGAGACCCTGTGAAGACAATAATTATCTCTTGTCTATCACAGTAAATATGATTCATCCTTTTATTTTTGCTGTTAGCTGGTTAGCAAAGCTTTTATTGTTGTAATTAAACTGCTTTAGTCATGGATGTATTATAAGATCTGGATACTGGACCCCAAAATAGCGCCTATGCAGTCCAATAAGAACTGCTCACCTGGCATAAACGGCAAAAAGGTTTCCATCCCCCAGGTTTACTAATCGAGTCGTGCTGGCCTCACCTGCAATTTCCCACTGGGCCCACTGATTTTACATTGTGATGATGTCTAGGGCTGTAGCTGCTGCAACAATTATTTTCATTGTCGACTAATCTGTCGATTATTTCTTCAATTATTCGACGAATCATTTCATCGAAAAAGTGTTAAAATGTTGAAAAATGTCGGTCTGTCGCTCCCAAACCCCAAAATTATGTTATATAATGTCTTGTTTTTTCGTACTCACGCCAAAGGGTTTTAGTTCACCGTCACGGGAGAGTGTGTAAAGCTGCCAATATCTGAACGTAAGAAGCTGCAATAAGAGTATTTTGGGGCACTTTTATAGTGCTTTTCTATGAAAAATGACTCAAACAGATTAGTCGACTACAAAAATAGTCAGCAATTATTTTAATAGTCGATTAGTCATCGATTAGTTGACTAATCGTTGCAGCTCTAATGATGTCACTGATTTTTAAATAGCTTTTCTTGGCTCAAAGTACAGGTAGGCCTTTATTAAGCTTAACACCGGACTGGATTGGTACATGAACTTCCAGGTATCACACTTGACTCTGCAGCCACACTGTCCACATTCATTCAGTCATTTTCCGTACACCCTGGACAGGTCACCAGACTATCACAGGGCTGACACATAGAGACAGACAACCATTCACGTTCACATTCACACCTATGGACAATTTAGAGTCACCAATTATCCTTAACCTGCATTGTAGGAGGAAGCTGGAGTACCCAGAGAAAACCCATGCTGACACAGGGAGAACATGTAAACTCCACACAGAATGGCTCCCCACCCTGGGTTAAACCAGGAACCCTCTTGCTCTGAGGCGACCATGCTAACCACTGCGCCATCGTGTCCACATTGAATCAATTAAATATGCATTTTATTGGAAGAATCTGATTTGTTTATTTATTACACCAAAACTGAAAATTAAGCATCTCCATAGCTGCTAAAAATGTTGGCGAGAGTGCGGTCTATTGTTTTTTGGAAACGTCCGTAAATTACTATTTTTGGAAATGGCAAGTAAAGAGCTTAAGCGCATACTAGGATATGAGGTTCCTTACAGTTGTTTGGTGCTTTATCTATGTAAATCTTCAGCTAGAAATGTTAATGCTAGCGATAGATGTTTTACCAAAATACTGCTAGTAGCAAGCAAGAAAGCTATAACCAGGAACTGAGGTAAAGAAACACCACCAACAAAGGACTGATGGCTAACAACTGTGGAAGAAATCTTTGTAATGGAGAAACTGACTATACTGAGACTACAAGAAGCACAACTAGACAGAAAAATGGAAAAATGGATTCCATACAAGACTCAAAAAGACGACACTGGATAGGAATACATTAATAATACCTTAAACTGGACTACTGCTGCACATGTACTAAATGTGGAGCATACACAACAACAAGGGCCCGGCCTCGCACCCATCACTTCCTGTGTAGTCTCTATACAGACTCTACATTCAGTGAATGTAGAGTCTGAAGGCAAACCCCGGAGATCTTGCTTCCGGAAGAAGAGCGGAAGAGCCCTGGTTTCCGGTTGTAGGCTGTTTGTAGTCCCCATGATATTGACCAATCACGTTTGAGCTGGCTGCAGTTGTTGCCAGGTTAAACGGTCCGTGCAGTGAACTAACGAGGCAGAACATAACTGGCATCACTGCAAACTCTGAATCCATCGCAATGGTTCAGCATAGTTACTTATATATATGAATGGAAGTCGGAAACGGAAATTCGCCTCCTCCGCCCAAATCAAACCAGAATGCCAAAAAATCAGGGGTCTTCCCCCAGAGGCTGTATCACCGTCTGCCGGAAGTCAGACGCCGAGTACAGCCGATGGGTTCCGAGAATGCTTCCTCTGTTGACGTCCCTTGCGTATCCTTACGCCTTAAGACTGCATGACATACAACCACTACATTACACTCCATAGATCAAAAACAGATAATAAAAAGAGTCATAATTCATCATCTTTGCAGTGTCAGGTGTCAACAGTTTTACAGACGTCTCATTTATAATGGTGCTCTGTGGGAAAATGCTTTTTGGGCTGCAGGGAAATTTTTCGCTGCAATACCACAAGTGGCCACTGGGAAATATTGAAAGACTGGCCGAGCAGCGTTCCTGAGAGCCTGGCTTTAGTGCATGAGTTATTCTTTTTTCTGGCATTTTTGGCACTTGAGCTTGTTCAGGTGTGTTACCACCTCATTGTGGACTGGGGCAGGGCTGAACCTGATTTGCATACAACCCGGGAGACCCAAGATGGATTACAATCAGATCTGTGTACAAGTCAACAGAGACATAAAAGTGGCTAAGTGTAAATGAAAGTGTATTAAATTTCATCTGATTTTAAAGAGGTACAAATTAAATTGAAATGACAAATTTACATGCAGCCTTGTGTAAAACATATTTATATATGTATACATAAAAAATACTTCCAATATATGCTTACCAGAACTTTTGAAGTGGCAAACATTGATATCTGAATCTGCCTCAAATATCCAGTATCAGTGAAGCTATTGTTTGCATGTTGTTGTCTGACTTTCTGATGATATAGAATATGTCCTTTGCTGCAGATTTCGTTTGATGTAAATGGCAAAGGTTGAAACTGAGCAGACGAGAGAAGAAACAAGTGGAAAATCAAGTAAGCTCTCCCACAAGACATCGTCCACGTGTTGACATGTGTGCGAGACAGAGGTCGGATCTTTGTTCTGAAGAGAAATTAGATTTCAATGACAATAGAGCCTGAGAGAGCTAAAGACTCAGAGTGTGTAGGAGTGTGTGTGTGTGTGTGTGTAGGGACTGAATGAAAGAATGAAGCGGTGCAGAGATTACTGTGTCTGCCCCTGCGAGTGGAAAACTCTGCTTCTTAAATGCCACTTATTTTAGGTGCATTAATTTAATGTCAGTCCCAGATTCTGAAAATGAGAATGAATTACACTGACCTCCTCCTAAGTGAATTAACATGGGTGATTGTGGTTGTAATTGCTAATTAGCATGAATCACTGATTCTACAGTCTCACAGGTGGATCATTTTCACTCTCAGAGGGTTTTAAAAGCGAAGGAAAACCTCACGAACGATGCCATTAAATTAATACCAACTTTTCTTAAATGTGCGAGCCTCTGTCCCCTCCTCTTCTGGAGATAACTTCTTTTCAATAAAATGAAAAGTGACTCAAATATAGTAGGTCTGCACAAGATGGAGCAAAAGATTCAATTCCAATCACAGAAGGTTAAGGGAATCATTTTTCTTTTGACCGTGTGGTCTGCAGCCCTATTTTTCTTAATACCTGGAAGCACACACCACCTCCCCAACCATCAAATACTTCAGAGACAAAATCATAATGGGAGACACAAACAACCCTCTTGCCCCTTGACCTCACCATCTCATAAAAAAGACAAAAGCCCAACTGCTCTTACTGTCACTCCTTCCAGGAGCTGAAGTAGGTGAGCACCTTTGTTTACTTAAATCAAAATCCAATACACTGCCCTGGCAGTTTCTCTCCCGTTTTTTGCTTCCCCAGCACTCAGCTGTGGCACAGCTCAAACAGATGCCCTTGACTTTTCATTAGGTTATTAACCTTTCGGGAGGTGAGCTATGATTCAGAGGTGGGCACGGAGTCCCTGGAGGCTGTGCTGTAACACTACCAGATGACTCAGGCAAACAGAACAGAGGAGACGTAGTGAAACAGAGAGGGAGAAGGGTGGATGAGAGGAGAGCAGGTAGGGCAGGTGTTTCTGACAAATGGAAAACAACAGATGTTTAAAAAGTCTTGTTGTGTTGAGTCCCAGTATCACTGCCTGAATGCATAAAGCCTACAACTACTGCTCACAGAGGAATGAAAACGACAAATGTGCTGTTTTGTCTGGATGAATATTAGTATCGTATATCACTGGTTGGGTATCAGTCCTGTACGGGAGCTGCAGCCTGGCAGAGCAGCAAGGAGCTTGGACACTTTTACCAGGAGGTTTAGCTGTGCTTTGTCAAGTCTGCTGCCCAGGTTGTATCTCTGTGATGGACACAAAAACTCTCATGAGGGCCAAACGACTGGTTGGGCTCATGGCTTAAAGACGACTTGATGCCTCAGTTGAAGAAAAAAGGCTGGTTGCATTGGGCATTGCATAGGGGTGGCTGTGGATCAGAGTCAGTGCTTCGATCCCCGGCTCCTTCAGCCTGCATGTCAAAGTAGCCTTGGTCAAGATTCTGAACCCCAAATTACTCTCGATGGCGGTTCCATTGGTGTGTGGGTGCAAGTGAATGGTTACTGAGTAGCAGGGGGCACCTCGTACAATAGCCTCGGCCACCAGTGTATGAATGGGTGAATGTGATATGTAGTATAAAAGCGCTTTGAGTGGTTGGAAGAATAGAAAAGCGCTATACAAGTGCAGTCCATTTACCATCGTCCACCTCTGCTTTCAAACCCTACCTACCCCGTCCGAAATCCAAACCTTTTTCAGTCATTATACAGACATAAATCTTAAAAAATAAAAAGAGAATATAGAGTTTCATTTTTCTTGAAAAGACTAAGGTGTTTGCTTTAACAGCTGTGAACTGTACCTTGGGCATACACAACTTAAAAAGGAGGAAATTGAACATTTGACAGAGACTCCTTCCAGCTGCAGACTGAAACACATCTGATGCACACCTGATTATATATCTATACCTGGACAGGTCACCAGACTATCACAGACAATCAATCACCCCTACATTCACACATATGGGCAATTCATAGTCACCAATTAGCCTAACCTTCATGTCTTTGGACTGTGGGAGGAACACGCAGGATCCGCACAGAGGGGCTCCCCCAACCCAAGGTTCGAACCAAGAATCCTCTTCCTTTGAGACGACAATGCTAACCACTGCACCACGGTGCCTTATATTGTTCGTAATCATTTATATGTGACAACATTAAATCCTGAAAAGATGCATCAGCTTCAGCTACAAGTGTAGATGAAGAAGTCATCCTTTGATTGGCTGGAGGAATTAGGGATTTTAAGCAAGACGATTGTACTGAAGAGTAACTGAATCCCCAAACCACTTGTTTGAGTACATGGGGATTTAGTAGTGTTGTTAAGTGGTTCAGGTCCAAATCTTGACATTTTAGTGCAAAGTATTTGAAGTCTGTGTTATAAACATGAATAGCGACTGCCCTCTACTGGTAGAAACTCAGATACTGCAATTGAATTTTGTTATATATGTGGCAGCTTTCGTCACCAGTAAACCCTTTCCCCAGATCTGTAGTGTCGGCAGAAAATGTTGTTGCACATTTCTGGTCCATCATTACCATAGTCAGCCGGAGGGCTAACTTGGCTTATTTACTATATCACCTGAGTATCACTGGCACTCTGACCAGCAGCTGTGGCTCAGAGGTAGAGCGGGTCGTCCACCATTCAGAAGATCAGTCGAAGTATCCTTGACACCCAGTTTGCTTCCGATGGCTGTTCCATCAGTGTGTGAGAGCATGTGAATGGTTACTGAGTAGCAGGTGGTAGCCTTGGCCACCAGTGTTTGAATGGGTGAATGTAGCATAGTGTAAAAGCACTCTGGGTGGTCGGAAGACTAGAAAGGCGCTATGCAAGTGCAGTCCATTAACCATTTACCCTGAACATCCCACTGAACCCCATTCAAACTCTATTTGGAAGAAAAGGACGACTAGCTCAACATTTGTACTGAACAGCCAAATTCAATTTGCCTGACATAATTCTGAGTCAGGTACGGCCCTATTATTACACATATCTTGTCTATCTATGTCTTTTTTTTTCTTTAATCTTGCCTACTGCTTGCGCTTTTACTTAATCAGCACTGTTTTGCCTAAATGCTGTTGTGTATGTACTCTATTTGGAAAATTACAAGCAGATTGTGGGAACACAATGCAGGTACCTCCAAGTGACATCACACTCATTAAAACCTGACCGTGTAAATAGGAAGCACGTGTGAGCTGTTTCGAATTTGCAGGAAGATTGGGGGAAACCTCGTGCCACAGTGTGTGTGCATATTCAGTGTTATAACTCAATTACACCCCGAGGTCGCTATCTTTGTCAATCATGGAGGAAAAAAAAATCCAAATTCCAGCTCAAACTCATTACAAAAACCTGCTTTACACATCCACCATGTGATGACAAACAATAGTGAAAGCCAGCAGTGATCCATAAATCCACAACAAAGGACTATTCATAATCATTTAACCTTCATGGCCAATTTCATGCATATATAAAATAAGAACTTGACTCTTTTCTTTTGACTCTACACCTGTATTACGTGCACACCGGCTCCCGTGGAGCTTCAGGGAGCAACAAAGGAGAGTTCCACATTAAATAAAAAATGAGCAAAGCGAGGGAAGTTTCATTATTCATCTCACACTGGCATGCCCAACTCCCCAGCTTCCCAAAGGGAACACTATGAAATTTCAATTGGCATCATTCTATGTGTTCAGTTTTAATGTCAATATCGCAGACAGTCTTCAACAGCCTCGCAGCCTCCCTTCTGACTCCAACAAGAAACTTCAAAGGAGCACTTCTCTGAATCCCTCAGTCTTGCATCAAAAATGTTAACCTTGGAGACATGCTAACTACCCGGCCGTGTATGTTCACGAATTCCAATGAAGATTCTGATCATTCAAGACAAGGAAGAAAAGAGGAGTCAACCGTGCCCTCCGCCTGTCGATCCGTCCATCTGTCCATCTGACCATTGGGCCTGCTTCTCGCCTCGAATCCCCGACGTACACGCCCGTTCTGTTCGCTTCATTCTTAGAAAAATCGCTGAATAAAGTTCTTAAAAATGAAAAAGCCTGAGTTGAAACACTCACATTTACTGTAAGGACCCAGCAGAGACATACACTAAGCTCTCAGTCATGTTTACACATTGCGACGCACATAATCAAATGGAAAGCCCTGGAAGAAGAAAGAAACCCTTACTCGATGTTGTCTGGAGGCAAAAAAAAGCAACAACAACAACATAGTAAAGCTGAGCTGGTTCTTTTGGGACCTGTGTGACTGCTGCTCATTTAGCCTCAGGTGTGGAGCTCTAATGGTTGGCAGCGAGGACTCCACCTGAGCGCCAATGTGCCCGTTATGTTGCCAGAGCTTTGGAGGTAGTATCAGAGGTACACTGGCAGTAATATTTGTGCAGGTGCTGTACGTACACTTTGGTGTATTACATAGTGACTGACATGCTATCCTCCAGCAACATCTCGTGACAAGACATGAAATCCCACAAGACAGAAAGAAAACTTTTAAAAAATCCTCGAGGCTCAATATCTGTCATTTTTTAAAATCTATCCAATATGTAATATCTAATTCCCCTACAGACAGTACTCGTCAATGCCAACTTTAAAGAGGACCCGCTGTGCTCATTCTCAGGTTCACACTTGTATTTAGGGCTCGATATCATGGTATAAGACAAGACATCTTCAGAGTTTTTTGGATATCGCAATATCGTACGTGTTGTCTTTTCCTGGTTTTAAAGGCTGCATTACAGTAAAGTGATGTAATTTTCTGAATTTACAAGACTGTTGTAGCTGTTCTATAGTCAAAAACATAGTCTCAATATCAATACTGAGGTATCTGGTCAAAAATATTGTGATATCCGATCTTCTCCATATTGCCCAGCCCTACTTGCATTTTGGGTTTCTACTTGAATAAGTTTACATCCTTTAATAGTCAAAAAACACTTTATGTTCCTCACATTGTCTGTGCTGAAACACCTGGATTCACCCTCTGCCTATAATGCTTGGTTTTGGCAACACATTCTCATTTCCAACTTGTCATATAACTCCTCTTGGTCTGTGGACTTTCACATCAATATATTACACACTAGGTATCCTGGGTGTGTCTCCTGTTGATGTTCTGGGACGCTGTGTCAATTTATGCTGGCTACATGCATTGCATCGTTTTAAAACACACTTCTTTTTTCACAGGAAATGTACAGTTTCTGCTTGTTAAATGCATACAGTCTTTTTTCTCAAAATAATCTTAAAAGGTTGGTAAAACATCGGAAATTAACGTTTATTTTATTGTTCAACAAAAGCACGTGGTTAGGTTTAGATAAAAACATCATGGTTTGGCTCTACGTTCTTACAGGAAGTGAACACTGGCCTCCTGATTGGAAGTCCGGTGTTGTTGAACCAATCCACCAACCCTCGTGCCTGTTCTATATGGACTTTCCAGCTCCTACTTAAACTGTTGTCCAGTGGTGTTTTTAACTGATGTCACCCAAAGGTGTATCATACCACCACAAAAGGATGCTTGTCTGGAGGCGTCGGTGGCGTGGTGGATGGTGCCGGCGCCCCATGCGCAGAGGCATTGCGCCCTTTGCTGCATGTCGGTCCCCACTCTCTCTTTGTCTCCCCATTTCGCTCTCTGTCCTGTCATTAAAGGCAAGAAGCCCACAAAAATAATCTTTAAAATAAATAAATAAATAAAATAAAGGATGCTTGTCTTTCGTTGGAGGTCTGACGTGGAAATCAATGAAGAAGCAGTGGAATTTGAAGACTTGGAAATCAGAACGGGTTGGTTTTGGCGCCTGCCTCTTAAAACCCCCTGTGAAAAAGCTCAATTTGCTCTGATTGGTCAGTGTTTCTGGTTTTCCATAGCTTGGTGTCTCTGCACTGTCAATGCGGGAATGACTGCAATGGAGAATAGTGTCACTTTTTACCATGCAAAATACAGATAAAAGCTTCTAAACACAACCGAACATGTTCCAGTAGAAATCTATTGCAGAATTAGGGAGAAATGAACAACATCAGCAACTGAGTTACATGTTTCCCTAACATTAGCATGTAGCTATATGTAGCAGTGTACTTGCGGCCAGAGAATGTCTGTAACGGAGAATAGCATCACTATCTTCTGTGAAAAAAACCCAATAAAAGCTTCTAAACAGAAGCACACATGTTCCAGCAGGAATATGATCTGGAATCTGGTAAAAAAACGTACCCATTAGCAACTGAGATAACATGTTCTCCTGACGCTAGCATGTCGCTACATGTGCATTAACAGTGTACTGGCAGCCAGGTAATGGCTGTAACGGAGAATAGCATCACTTTCTATCTTGAAAAATCACCCATGAAAGCTTCTAAACACAACTGCAGATGTTTCAGCAGGATTATGATTCAAAATAAGGGTGAAAATTTACAACATCAGCAACCAAGTGTACATGTTTTCCATTGTTAGCATGTAGCTACATGTAGCAGTGTAGCCTACATATTGTAAGTGCTTTCAGTAGTGTGCCTGGAGCAAATCACTGTGTAAAGAAATGACATCAAACTGTAGCCAGAGTAGAAAAACATTTGGAAACATAACAGTAGGAAACGTGAGATTTTGCTTATGGGATTAATTTTTACATACATTTACCTCATTATTTAAACTTTTGCCAAGTTAATATGAACTTCCTTCACACTGTATACAAGACACAAAATACAGAAAAGATCGCCTTTAATGTTGACCTGGAGAGGGAGTAGTCATGTTCCACCTGTGATTAGCAACTGATCTGACACTTCCTAAACTAATCTGATATTAAATATTGTAGCTACACACAGCAAGGTAAATAATATACAAAATTCTGCAAATTATTTGCAAACTCTGCAGCATGTGATCCCTGTATGATCGTTGTAAAAGCAGCTTTCTAGGATCTAATTATCAGTGTGACGCCCTCAGGGTTTTAAAATTTGTAATAGCTGTAGTAACTGTATGGTCATGAATTATGAATCACTTAAACGACAGTGAAACATTTTATTCATGGGCATAAAGTAAACTGAGAATACAATGGCAACTGTGAAAAAAAGCTGAGCTTGTGAAACAATTCAGCTTTGTTGCAACAGTATCATTTTATTAAAGACATTTTGGGAGGTGGGTAAATTATGCTGTAAGCCAAAATTCTGCTTTTCCTTTTAAGTGGTTATAGAGGCCTACATGGAACTGACAGACCCAGTTCCATTTGCTACACCTGATGAAGGGCCCAGCAGTAAATAACAATCTATCTGGATGTCATCCTTCCTTCATTTCATCTGAATTAAAATCCTTGAGAGAAAGAGGGAGGATGAGAAATCCTCTTTCCCCCTCTTGCCCTCACTTAATATATGGAGAGGTTCGGATAATCCTTATAACGTTCATCTCATGCAGCTGGGAATCTCAAGAAAAGCATTTAAACATAATGCGAGCTGTCCATCTGATAGACCTGTAAGGAATAGATAGTCATCATCATCCCCGCACATTTGGAACACCCACACGGTCTCTCAATCGTCTCATTTACAGAGGGCATGAATGGGAAGGAAAATGTCATTAGTGAGATAGGTAATCTGTTTCTGGAGAGGAATCAAAGATCATAATTGGATTTTCTTCAAGGCTGCTCAAAGCTTTTCAGAGTGTCAGCCCACTATCATATTAATGATTGTAAGCCGACTGAGCTTGAGAGTGAGGCTCAGTGAAAAATGGCCTCCCATACAGGTGCTCACCTATAACTTAAGTCAGACTGCAGCGACTCTGCTGTCACAGAAAACCCTCCTAAGAGTTGTAACAATTTAAATGGATTCACGGTATGTGCACTGAGTATCATGTGAAAGAGGACAAAGAAGAAGGGAGGAGTAGGAGGAGGAGAAAATTATGTCACCACAAAGTAAAAAATCTGACAAAATGAACTTGTTCTTCTCAATTAACCATTCACTAAACCCCTCCCCTGAAGAGTGACTGTCCAATCATAGCTTAGCAACTGTAACTAAGCACTGCAGGCCCATCAAGCTTTGCATTTCGCTACAAGCCGTGTGAATGGGTTAGTAAAATGAGCAATCCTGTAGCATTTAAAGAATTTGAAGCCCTGGACAACAAAAAATACCACAGTAAAAGTGTTAGGAATGAATTAAACAGCGTGTTTGTCGGCCGTAAGGTGAGCTGCAATCATTGGCATGTCTAGCTAATTAGCTTGCTACCTACAGCAGTAAGCAGGTATTACTTCCAAAGCTAAGGAGCACATCATTAACTAGCTACATTAGTTTGTAGTGTTGCAGGTTACATTAAAAAAAGCTTAAATCACGACGAACAGGAGTATTTCACTGTGTAGGTGTCCTGGATGCTATCAGAGTTTAGGCTAATGTTAGCTGCTTTTTACTGTATTTGGGGAATTAACATCAAAATAACTTTACCAGCGATCAGTGATGCTGAGTTACATTTACCTTAGAAGTCGCACATCGGAGCTGGGAATGACGTCACACCAGAGCTGACCACGTTTCAGTTGACAACAGTGCATTACGGTGTGATTTGTGCATATAAACACTGTAGCAACTTGTCCACTGATAGAAGTTGGACAGTATTGCTTCCACTGCTGTTGATGTGCGGAGCAGCCATCTTGGACTTAGAGAGTTGGTGAGGTTCCTTGAACTTTCCCAGTTGGAAATTAGGTTTCAGGGGGCGTTTCAGGTGAAAATTCCAATTGGAAACTTGGAAATTCGGACTTCCCAGTGTAAAAGCATTGTTCCTCATCCTAAAAATCTTTACTGTTGTAACGCTAAAGATGAAAATACACTATTTTAAATTATTACTATTATTCAGTATGTAAGTTAAGCAGTCAAACTGTCTGATTTTACATTTTTTCTTCTAATAATGTTATTATACTTATTTTATTGTACAAGGTATGTAGCCACTGACTGCACATTTAAGACCCCTTTTACAAGATTCTCATTTTAAAAATTAATCAGCTGTAAATAAAAAACAATTTTCAAAATTTACAACCAGCTCAGAGTGCTAACTTTTAATAATCTCAGTTGATACATTTTGTTAGCGACAGTTGTAACGCACCCATTCTTGAGAATTGGGACAAACTTGATCTTTTAGTGTTTTTAATTTCTACTCTTCCACTAGGCTGGGAATATATATTTGAAAGGCTTGACTAATAAACCTTGTAATGGGCAAAACCTCCCAGTGATTTATTTTTTCATTAATAACACACATAATGGATGTCAGATGTAAGATCTGATGGAGTTCATTTCTTATGGAGTTGACAAAAAGTTATGTATTTATATGATTATATGATGTTTTTGTTGAAATATGACAGAGTTGTCAAAAATCTGGGACACATCTTTAAAGGGCTAGCACTTTCATCAAAAATATATTTTAAACAAAGATGACTGACGCTATCAGTACGTACTGTTACTTTTAGATTTGAATGCTTTTAACACATTTTTAAATCGTCTGAAGTTTTATAAATCATATAATATATATAGGGCAAAACTGAGCGTCTTTAACAAAGTATTTTGAGTAGTAGTAGTAGGAGTAGCATTATGCGTCATGCCAGAATGGAAACTTGACAGGTAGCAACAGTAATTTGGGGGTGGGGCTTAGGGCTCACACACACACGTCATGGCCTTTTCCACCTGGAAAATGTTATGTTGGGTGCTGAGTGCTTCTTTCATACCTACTCCATCCTACTGCCATATTTTAAGGCTGCAGAGGCAGGTTGAGCCTGATGCTGCGAAGCAACCATAACCTTCTTACCAGAAATCAGAAGGTCGGAGCAGATGTTCTTTTTGGATTTATGTTTTAAGCCTCCTCCCTTCTTTCTCCTCTTTCACATGATACTCTGTGTACATACTGTGAATCCATTTAAACTGTTACAACTCTTAGGAAGGTTTTCTGTGACAGCAGAGTCGCTGCAGTCTGACTTAAAGCTGCAGTAGGTAGAAAGCCTAAAAACGGTTGATTTTTGAGTCTCATCTGAGTTAGGTTTCGTTTGTCTCCGCCCTGAGCCCCTCCTACCAGACGAGCAGGAGAGTATTTTATCCTACTTGGTTCTATTTCTCCCTCTCTGGGAGCCTCGGCTCTCCCTCACCGCGCAGCAGCCCGCCCCATCCCTCCCTCGCGACCCCGCACATATACCCCAAGGCTCGGCTCTCCCTCTCCGCGCAGCAGCCCTCCCCATCCCTCCTTCGCGGACCCGCACATACTCCCAAGGCTCGGCTCTTGCTCTCCGCGGAGAGCCCTCGGCTTAGCTCCCACGGCCGACCCTCGCTCGCTCCTCAGACCACTTGATTTACATTATGCTTAGAGGATATTATAAAATTTTTACTCAATTATACCAAAACAATGTTGCCTACTGGAGCTTTAAGTTATAGGCGAGCACCTGTAGAGAGGAGGCCATCTTTCACCAAGCCTTACACTCCAGCTCAGTCAGCTTACAATCATTAATATGGTAGCAGGCTGACACTCTGAAAAGCTTTGAGCAGCCTTGAAGAAAATCCAATTATGACCTGTCTCAAGGACAATATTGTAATATATTAAAATATTGTCCGTGAGACGGATCGTAAAGTTCTGTGTGGCTCCGCACTGAAATGATCAGCATCTCCATATTTACCATAGATATTTATGGTAAGGGGAGGTATCTGCTGGCTGAGATTGTTGTGCGTTGCTGTGCTCCAAAACTGAACTTTGTTTATCTGAAAAATTGCTTTTGAGTACGCCTTCTGCACTTCTACAGTGACAACGGTGATTTTAAGGGTGCAAAAAAACATGGCATGTGTCCGTTCCCTCAGTGAACAGAAGCTACACAAAAGAAAAACAGGAACAGTGATAGGACAGATCCGAGAAAAAGTAGGAGAATCACAGCTGTATCCAATATAAACGCCCTGAGAAGTTTACACCTAAAGTATATAAAAAGCTGACACTTCAAATCTCTCTGAACACATTCTGCTAATGAGCTCCACTTTGCTTCTAACATGCGCTGAAAGGTTCACAGCTGGAGCACCTCACACAGCATCCAGTTTTAGTACAACGAATAATTTAGTAATCTGGTTTCCTGCTGACACTGACAGACGTTTTTAATCAAACTGCTGGATGACATTAAAATGTATCAGTCAGAGTGGACAGATATTCTGTTTGTAGGGTAAACGTCTTCCTGTGCAGTGTACACTTCACATATTGTGCTTTGTTTGTTTGCTGTAAAGCGTAAATGAACAGTAAACACCTACTGTTAATAATTAATTGTGGGACTCTGCATTGCAGAGATCCTGACTTCCACAAAGGTGTAATTGCATCTCAAGTCCACTCCTACATATCCTCTGATCTTTTAAACTGTGTCAAACCGGGAAGGAGCATGTATATATTAATGGAAAATATTGATTTCATCTCATTATTGATGTTACGCTGATTTGGGCCCATTACACTTACACAGTGCTTCACCTTTTCCTGGAGTGAGACTCAGCACATTAACGCCAAACTCAAATGATATAATTTCTCGACATGTAACTTTGAATCAATCTCATCGTTAAGTGTTTTGTAAAAGCCCTGATGGATGCGAATGTAACGAGAGGGTGTGTGAAGCTGCGTCGTATCGGTGCTGAAGCCTGCTGATGTCGAACCAGATGGTGGTTGTGCAGTTAAGGAAGAAGGTAGCTATAATCTGAAGTGCTACCAATCTGAATTACTTTGAAAATTGCTGTAATGGTGCAACACATGGAGCGCTATTACACCGGTGTCATTGCTCAAACAGTTGTGGTCCCTCAAACTTGTGTTTTACTACAATTATACGCCGGGCCTCAGAATTAAACTCGGGGAGAGCAGCAGAGGTGTAAATACAGAAGATAACAGGCCGTAGACATGTCGGCATCACCACTGGTGGACATGTTTTCTCCCTCTGTTTGTGAATCAAACTGTAAAAATCAAGAATGGAGCAGTTTTTCAACGTCTGAGTGGGAAGTTGTTAAGAATGACTTTTCTTCCAGTTCATTGTCTTTTCCTCCCACTTGAGCTGAACTCCCACCGGCTGTGGGCAGGACAGCTCTTTGATTCCACTCAGGCCAAATCTTGGAAAGCTCCAACTTACGCAAGCCTGCATTGCCAGACTGGACTTGACGAAATCGAACACGTTTGAAAAGTTATACCTCGGTTCTGACTGGAGGAGCGTTACCTGGTCTAAGTGCTCGGGGAGAAGGGATGATGTGAAAGTGAAGTGAGGAAGAGGAGCCAGCAGATGACAAGAAAAACCAGGGAGATTCGAGAAATCTTGTATTTCCTCTCCAACAACGGCACACCTAACGCTGACTAAATGTATTATATCATGCTTGTTTTGGATTTCAAAGCATCCTTAAGACAATATTTAACTGTTAATAGTGTGAAAACAAACCCTCGTGGCTGTCTTAGTGCCTGAAGCTTGAGATCCCCCACCAGCTGGTGTGAAATGGCCGCAGGGAACACCAGGCAGACCTTAACTCCTCCGGGGGAATTCTCTGTCAGGTTGCATTTTTGTTGCATCATGTCTCTCTTCTCTTCTCTGCTGATAGGCTGCTTGTACTGACCCTTCCTCTCCCCTGCATCACTACTCAATAAAGAGACATTATTAACCGTCTTAAAGCCAATGAAAACTGAAGGGATGTTAAAGCCCTTGTTTTCTCAAGGGAGGTGCTGCTTATAACGTGAACACTGAGGTGTTTGCTGTGCAGGTTATCACAACATGTTCGCTGACCCTTGAAGGCAGCAGCTGTTAACCCTGTGAAGAAGAGCTTTTGGTCTGAGTGGAGGATGTAGCGTGGTACCCAGGGATTACTATCATATCCGACGATTCTGCACTGCACATTTGCGTCCACAGTTCATGTTTGCCTTTTTCATAACCACAATTGTTCCCTATATTTAGCTGTGTTATAGATGACTAAACTTACTGCTTATGTAATTAATTATCTTTGTCCCCCTGCAGGTCATAAAACCACATTAAGGACCCTCCATCTTTCCTTATCCTTAGCAACATCTTGTGTCACCGCTGCAACCTACAGCAGCTACAAGGTTCATGGACTCATAACGGGCAGTCGTCAATTAGATTTACCTTAATTATTTTGTAACTGGCTAATCCATCTACCAAAATTCATGTTAACAGATTAATTATATTACTAGGAATTAATCCCACATACAGCTGGGAAGAGCTGACTAAAATGTCATTTAAAATCCTAATAGTTTAATGTAATTAGTAAATAATTAGGCCTTATATTACTTTCTGTTTCAGTTTTTGCGTTGACCAGTAAGACAGTGGAAAAGGTATTGAAAAGGTTTTAAAAAGCCTCACATTGTATTTGGTGAATACTGCAGAAAGCCTGAATACCAAGGATGTGATCTTGTTTGCTCAGATGATGCCACATTTACCTCTCAGACAACCACTGTGGAATTCCTTTGGTTTCCTGCCAGCATACAGAATCATAAATAAGGTTACAGAAACTACAAAGACCTGCCTAACCTTTACCGAACTGTGGTTGCACAGATACGAAAGAAAGAATTTTGAAAACATTTGCTGTATATTGCAGAATCTTCCAATATTGATGTTTTTATTTGCTGACAGGTTTGTCGAAATGACACATTTGTGACGAGCCAACAAACGAGTTTAGCTTGTGTGTACAGAGGACCCACTCGCCAGAGTAAATGTCGGCATTTTATGTTTCTGCAAACCACAGGTATGTCACATTTGTACATTTCCTATGATATGTTTAAATGTTTCTTCAACGCTGTGGCTAAAATACCTGGTCTGGATGCTACCAACACTGCTGGATGTAGAGTTGGTCAATAGATCGGTATTATATCGATGTTGTGATGAGGCTCGATTTTGTCTTAGATTTTGGCCATTGTAATGTCATGTTGTCTTTTCCTGGTTTTAAATGCTGCATTACAGTAAAGTGATGTACTTTGCTAAACCTTTCAGTCTGCTCTATTATTTTTCTTAACACACTTGACCATCATATCCAAATTACTAATGATTATCAAAAACCTCATTGTCTAAATATTTTGTGAGAGCACCAACAGTCAACCCTGCAATATTGTCCCAATATGTATATCACCTTTTTGGTAAAAATATTGTGATACTTAAGTTTCTCCATACTGCGCAGCCCTTGCTGGAGGTGTCCCAAATTCTCGTTAAAAAAAGACCCACTTTTGTTGCTACACACACGGCTGGAAAAGTCCCAGACCTTTGTTAAAACACCTGCTCTTGTCACTACAAACATGCTTGAAAAAGTCCCAGACTCTCATTTTAAAAAAGCCTGCTTTTGTTGCGACAAACACTCCTGGAAATGTCCCAAACTTTCTTAAAAAATACCTGCTCTTGTCACCACAAACATGCCTGGAAAAATCCTAAACTTGTGTTTTTTAAATAAAAAAAAAAGCCTCCAATGTTGCTACAAACATGACTGGAAAAGTCCAGGCACACACACTTTTGCTGGTCTTAATAGTCTGCTGTTGTCTGCTGATTGACAGCCGTCTTGCCCAGTTGTCACACCATCCACCATCCTCTCCTTCCTCTGATGAGAAACTGAACTCATAATGTAATCTGAATTTAGTCAAAACAATAAAATGTACATGTATCATATCCAAATATCCATGTAGAGTGCCAAAATTTTATACTGGTGACTATGCTGGTACAAAACATCTGCAGAACTTTGATGGCAAACACGTTACGTAACCAAATGGCACCCTCTAGGGATGAAAAATGAAGCCAACACGTGTCAAATACTGCAGTTCTTGGGGCGCCCAGTCGCTCAGCGGGTAGAGTGGGTGCCTCATGTACAAAGGCTATGTCCTTGCTACAGTGGCCATGTGTTTGATTGGAGCCCATGGTCCTTTGCTGCATGTCATCCCCTCACTCTCCCCTTACACACTTGGACTGTCCCATCAAATAAAGGTAAAAACCAAAAACTACTCTGACCACTACCACGTTAAAATACCCGACTTTAAGCAGAAATAAACTCTCTGGTGCTAATCTCAACATTCATGACAACCGTACAAGGTTTGAAATTTTATGCAACTTACTCGTTCACATTGCATTAGTGCTAAATATAGGTATATTCAAGGGCGGGGCTGCTTTAGCGACAGGCTGTCTGCGAGGCCTATGATTTAAATCCACCCCTCGCTCCTCTTGTCCAAACATGGTCGCTTCTGGCTCCAAATAGCCAAGATGGCAAAGGCCGAAATGTCGTACCAGAGGCTTCACAGTAGCTATGCCCATTATTTTATACAGTCTTTGAATGTAACACGAGAAACACATAGCAGCAACAACCCAGCTGAGATTTCAACAACATTTTACCACAGTGTACCGTTTTCTGGCCACTGTATCTACACAATGAGGCGATGTTAATTTCTATTCCAAAATCTCAAACAGAGCAGTGTTGACTCGAGTCTTTAATCACATCCAGGTAGGCAGAATCACCTGTAGTGGTGGATTTGCCAGGGCCATTTATATTCAAGGTTGATTACAAGTAGGGTGTGATTTGCATTATCAGAGACTCAGCACTAATGAGACTCCTGGTTTTGGGCCTTAATTGGATTGCTTCACCACAGTCCCTTATTGATATTTGCATGCCACAGTTCATCATGATAAGTAATGAGAAGATTATTCACTGGAGGTATCCAATTGCAAACTCCATCTGTGAAGTAGAGGGAGCACTGTCCACGCTACGGTTCCCAAGGGGGCTGAGAGGGCACAATGCCATGCGGTGACAAACATACGTGGACACACACAGACCGTACAGTGCTGATACAGTGCTGAGTCGGAATACTGATCCACCTTTAGACCTTATATCAGCTCCTGTTTATCGTTTCACTAAGAGGCAGTTGTTGTTTACCTGCTCTGTGCTATTATGGCTCCTACAAGAAATAAATTACTAGTGTGCGAGCCAAAATTACGCACATCTGCCAGGGAGCAAGGTAAGGGGATTAAAAAGAATAGCTACCTCAGAGAAACATAATCCGAAGAGAAGCATTTGCAAAATAAAAGACCAGGATTGGAGAGGCTTGGATTCCTATATGGCTAATTTCTTTCACTTTGTGAGAAAAGACCTCCGCTCTCCGTAACCAGACGATGTGAAACACTCACAAAGCCATCAATCACACTCACAGAAGGCCTCACTGCATTATTATAATTTATATATTTTCCCCCTACAAAGCAGAACCAACAGCCCCGCTAGAAACATGTCAATAACGCTGTGGGACAGAACCTTTGACTCATTAAGGCAGATAATGAAACAAAACCTGCTCATCAAGAACACATTTGTCTCAAAATGAAAATGGCAAAACGTTTATGGAACGCTGTACAGATGGTGCTTTTCCTGTGGGCATCAGAGCGTGGAGGCACTTTGGCTGGAACTCAGAGAAATAACTTTCCATCATTATAACTTGTCAATTAGCTGCGAAATGGCTGTGCATCTGCGTAACAAATGTTTTTCAAAATTGTCATCATATTGCGCGTTTACACGTGCCGTGATTCGTATCTGCGGACATGCATCCGGAGAGATTATCCACCTCGTTATGCATTTTTCATTAATCTTTGTAGGGGGAAGAAGAAGAAGCTATTGCATCAAAGCTAAAACTGCACAATCTTCATTTTAACGTTTCCTATAAGCTTCTTTACCCCGAGGAAAATCTTGACACTGTGGTGTATCTGCGCATGAGATACAGGATTCTGCAGACATCTGGGTTTTGACACAGCACATGCACAGTGCCGTGAAATTCTCCTGTAGCTATAGATTCATCCAGCGGAATTAGTCACGTGGCTGTCTTCAAAGATTTGAAATGAAATGACCTGATAGCAGACAGAAGGAATCCTGTGAGTGCTGCCTCATCCCTGCTATCACGAATCCCCTGAGCTTCCACTGTGGACAACTTCGAGGTCCATAACTGCTGGTTTGGTGCAGTGTGAATCCCATTAACAGCGTTTGTCTCTGCTTGATCGTCAGCTCTCAGGAATACAGAACGGGGCTCGAAACAGATCCGACTGTTGTTGTTGTTTCACTGATTTTCCTCTTTTTTCCCCCAAATACATTTCAGCACCTGGGGGTTTGATTTAATGGATGGATAGAAAACACGGTTGTAATGGATTCATGTGCAGATGAAAATATGTCGCATTTAAATGAGAGTCCATTTCCACATCATGTCACATTCGGGTCTTTAAAGGACATCCTGTTAGCGCAGGGAAAGGCCACGGTGTTATGCTGCAGAGTTTTCATACCTCGCCGTCATGTCAGACATGATACGGCAACATCTGCAACTGTCGAAGCATTGGTCTCTTCTGACCTGAACTGGGAGATGGGAATACGCCCAGAGCAGTATTTGACACCTCAGTGAGTCTCATTACCATAAAGCAGGGTAGAGAAAAAGCCGCACTTACGCAGCATGAAATATATAACAGTGTCCCCCAGCCAGCTGTGCTGTCATAGCTCATGGTCGAGGCATGACAAGCTCCACAAACGAGCAGAAATGTTTTGTTTCGGAGAATTAATCAGTGCTGAAAATGTTTACACAAATCAACACGGTCGCTTGCAGTGTTTACTTCCTTTTAAAGGCGGTGTGAATGAATAAAAGCGGCGGCAGCCTCCTGCTGTGCTTGCCGGTGCGATGTCGGCCTCAGAGTGGTCAGTGCAGCATAGACTTGGCTGTGGCTCCCACCACTTGGCCTCTCCTGCTTTATCTAATCACTCAGACATGGCCAGGCCTCAGGCATGCTGCCCTAACTCTACACTAGCTCCGGGCAAGGTTGAGGCAGAGGGTACACTGGCTAAAAGCACATCCACAATCATATCCCCCAGATTATCTACAGTAACTCTCAGACATCCTCTGCACCTCTCATCTCCTTTTCCTCTCACTTCTTTTATCTCACTCAGGTTAGTTTTATATTTCAGTAAAATGGACATTTTGGTTGCACAGTAAAACTTCAGTGAATGAAGTATGAGCTATCTGAGCAGAACAGCTGATTAAAGGTGCATAATAAATGAAACATGTAGTGAAGAGCTGCTAATTCTAAATAATTCTGCACATAACCTTGTTCATACAAGATAAATAAAAGCACCAATTAGCCTTTACACAATCTTATAAGACGGCATGTGCATGTTAATAAAGTGCTGAGGGAAATTTTACTCAGTAGTTTCACAATTTCTCTAATTCGCTTTGGCTCTGTTCTTAAATGAGAATAATTATTTTTAAACAAGTTTAAATCTCTTTGTTGTTCACAACAGATTTTTTGTTCCTGATTCATTTAAGCAAATTTCATGTTCTGGCCATAGACTGTAAATAAAGATGGACGACGCACCTGCACTTCCTCCCGCTGTAGAAACGGAACCAAAATATCCTGGATACGGGCGCTACCATCTTGCCCTGGTGACATCATTTGGAGCCAGAGTTGGCGCAATAGTCAAAGAAGTGAAGCTCCAGTATTGAGTTCACATTCATACACCCGTCAGATCAATCGTGGATTGTGCCACTGACACACACACAGCTGTCAATCATGACCCAAAACCAAACCCACTTTTTATTGCATCAAATAACAAATTGAAACCAAACTTATCCGAAGAAAAAAAAAACACTTGAATATACATCATCTTGATAACAACGACCTAAAATGACAGAAACCATCTTTGGGAATGATTTATTGTTTTTTTTTAGTCTGGCCCATGTCCCATCTGTTAAGATGGAGGGGGCGGAGTTTTTGACTTTCACTGCATCCAGCTACCAGGGGGCGGTTGAGATGTTTGGCTTCACTCTTGAGGAGCTGTTATGCTGTTTATCTTCATGTACAGTCAGTGGTTTTGGAACATGTGTTGAAAACAGTAGGAGTGGGGGGAAAAAATCGATATCGTCACACTGTGGCAGGTATCTGTTTTTCTATTATATAAATTATCAATATTACAAATATAAATTAAACTTTAGGTAGCCTACTCGAATAATAAAATCAGTTGTTTTTTGAGCCCACTACAAACATTTAACTGCAAATAAAATGACTAAAGTGAGATGAACAGACTGAGAAAAGGTAATAAATTGCAATATATTTTATAGCAATACTCAGCATATGGCAACACGTTTAAAATTGCAATGATATTGTATCATGAGTGAAGTATCATGATAATATCAAAATAGCAAATTACCTGCCAGGTGACAGTGATGTAGCAAAATGTCATTTTGTGGCAAATTGTTTGTTCACTGTACGACTTTACATAAAAGAAAGGTGAATTTTCTGTTTGAAGTATATGTAACACATTGCACAAATACATTTCCTGAACACATACAAATGTGCATATCATTTTTCTGTATACCACAGTACTGACTTTTCCCTGTAAATTCTTACCTACTGCTACGATTTTTAAGTCAGAACATCAACGTACACCACTGACCACGCGGTGAGTTTCATGGCTTTGAAACGAAAGTTTAGGGTGGTTTTAGGACAGATTTACACATGGCCCTAGGCAGCAGTGTTAAGCCAGACAGAGGAAAACCAAATTCTCAGAAAAGGAGCAATCGTCACAATTTTGGTCTTAGCCACTCTATTTCATCATAAATAACCCAGAAATGGGACTCAAAGTGCAAAATACCGGACTTCTCCTTTAAGTCTAAAAAGCTTAGTAGCGGTCTTGTATAGTACAGTATTCAATGCCAACAAAAAGTAGCACAAAACAGGAACTTCTATGTAAGACACATTTCCATGTTGACTGCCATGATGAAAAAACATCTAAACATTTTGACCTGCACAGCTCACACGATGACAAAACAACTTTTCATTTTGGTGGCAATGTACTGACACAACAACTGGGTTTTGAAGCATGAGTGAAATTTTTAGGGCGAGTTACTACTTTCTGCAGACATGCAATAGAGTTGTGATGTCCCGTGAAACAGTTGTGACAACTGTACTTAGAGTTCAGAGAATGTTGAGACTGTTTAAAACCTGAGTTGAAGCGATTGAGAGATAAGGCTGTATACTTTAATCAACCAAATATTTTACCTGTTTGAACTTCTATGCTCCTCGCGTTGGTCAAGTTTGTCATAATATATTTCAAGGGAGCTTTGATTCAGCTATCAAAAACAAACAGAAAAGTCACAGATCTTTTATCACAACAAGAAAATAAACCCTCAGCACCACCACAGATGTTAAATAGTGATTATACGACACGGCTATAAATGAGTGAATAATGAGCGGAAGTTCTCCTCAGACCAAGTGTCAAACTCTTCCCCGGCACTCTGAAGTGCCTCATCCAGCTATAAGCTCCTATATGTTGCATCAGTAATCTCTCCACCTCTCTCTGTGTCTTATTGGCTGCAGGTCTAATGAGGCATCAGAGCAGCGAGGGATCTCAGTGAAGAGAGGCCTCCTCGGCACGCTTCCTATGATAGTCTGGCAGATGCAGCACTTCCATGGCATAAAGAAGTGGTGAGAAGTGGTGAGAAGTGGGGATGGATGAACGATGGTTGAAGGCATCCAAATGAGAGCTGTCTGCCAACATCCACTCTCTCTTCCTTTATGCACTTCAATACAGGTTGAAAATATTTTGAAATTAAACAACGCAATATTTTGAGGTGAGTTTCCTTTTCTGAGTTTACCAACTGAAAATCTTTTTGGTGGTGTAAAGGAGGATTTTAGGAACACATTCGCTTTCTTGCTAAGTTAAATTTAAAGATCAACGTCAATCTCATCTGTAAGCATGATATGAAGAAAGTTGGCTTAGCTTAGCGCGAAGGCTTCAACAGCTAACCTGGGTCTGTCTGAAGAATCAAATCTACCAACCAGCATCTCAAATTTTTACTAATTAGGTTGTTATTTGTCTGGAGTCTCTGCTAGTTGCCTAGCAATCTTACGGTGACGACAACTTGGTGCTTTTACACTTTAGTTTTTGTGTAGGTTGAACAAGCAAGATTGAATGTGATGATAAGTGGGCGTCAGAGGTGCTGCATGTTTAGTTACTTTTGGACAGAGCCAGGTTAGCGGTTTTCTTGTTTCAAGTCTTGGTGCTAAGCTAAGCTAACGTATTTTCAGTACAGCCATGAGAGTGGTATTCATCTTTACATCTAATTTTGGGCCTTTTCATACAAAGCAACATCTGGAAAAACAATTTAAAACTACTGTTACTCTATTTTTTTTTCTTACTTAATTTTACTTCCATGACACTTTGCCTTGCGGTAACCCGTCTGTTCCCAGTTGTCTACCTGAGGCTGCTGCTGCATGACCATCGAAATTATGATGGAAAAAGGAAGTGATTTTCTCTCGAAGCTTACCCGGCGATGGCAGTGTTGGCAGCTGGAATTGGGCCAGTTTAACTGACCCAATTCTGGGGACGTCATTAATCCTGGAGTCTCAGCTGGGTCAGGCAACCGGACACGGCCCGACTTATTTGTTATGGCGTGCCGACTTTGGGCCAATGCCGGGCCAGGTCATTTCTGATAACAGCCCAGTGTTGGCACTGTTGGGAGCTGGAATTGAGCCAGTTTATTTAGCCCAATTCTCAGGCATCATTAATCCCAAGTCTCGGCTGAGAGGGGCAATCAGATGTGGCCCGACTAATTTCTTCTAGCCTGTGAGTTTGAGCCATTGCTGGGCCAGGTCATTTTGAATAAAGGCCCGATGATGGCAACGTCAGCAGCCAGAATAGGGCCAGTTTATTTGGCCAAAATCTGAGGCGTCATTAATCATGAGTCCCAGCTGAGTCAAGCAACCAGACGTAGCCCAACTTATTTATTATGCCATGCCAACTGCTGCTGCTGGGCCAATTACTGCCGATGACAGTGTCTGCAGCCGGAATCGGGACATTTCTTTGGCCCAATTCTGGTGCGTCATTAATCCGGAGTCTCAGCTGAGACGGGAAACCAGATGTGGCCCGACTCTGGCTGATGCTGGGCCAGGTCATTTCGGCTAACTGGGTAGCGTATGACAAACTGCCAAAAACAAGCCAACGAGATGCAGCAGAGAAACTTGGTGCTCCACAGGGTACCTTATGTGGTCTCCTCAAACAACGAGAAACAGTCAGTCTAATGGGCACAAGGAAAGCACCTGCAGTTGAAGCCACCCTGTTAACTGGACTGATAATTCCCTTTCATGTAATGAAACAGCTGCACTGTATTTTGAAACAGTCAGTAAAAATCAGTAAATTGTAAAGCTATTTCCTTACTTTGTTTTCATGTAGTAAAAGTCAATTCGATGGCGATCTGCATGAGAAATGAAGAAAAAGAAAACAATTTATATACAATCATCATCCGCTTATGGTGATCAGTTTCACCAGACATGATCACTCTTAAGTGGTTTCCACTAGTGACATAATATGGTATCAATCACACAAGTAGATCAATTATGAGAATGGAATTAGATGTTTTGATCTGCATCTGCAAGTTTTGTAAGTTTAGAACATAAACACTGAGCTACAAGCTCCAACGTTATTACAGTACCCAAAGACGAGGCTGTAATTAAACCCACGCTAAAACATTTCTGTCATTTCTGGTCTGCACAGCACAGAGTCTTGTGGTAAATTGTGTGCTGCCAGCTACAGTATGTGGGGTCAGTCTCTCAGGCGTGTTTAGCTGGGCTGCCTTATCCCCTGTTCAATCTTGCCTTTTGTTTTCCTTCATGAAAATAAATGAAACAGTGCAGTCATCTGCAGAGGCGAGCAGAGCCCTCTTGACTGAGGAGGCCTTCGGGCTTCGTCAGGCTTTTCCAGCACGTTGTCATGGCAGTTCAGAGAGAGTGAGGGAGAACATTGCAGCCCAGTGCTGCTGTGGAATGACAATAGGAAAAAGGGGCCAGAGAGGGGATTGCTAATGCAGAATGCCAATCATAGCAATGTTGTTCTAATGTGCTGTATGGAAGACAGGTACTGGAAGCCTGAGAACACCATCCTCCTGAAGGACAAAGAAGTTATTAGGAAAGAAGGGCTGACAGAGGTGGATCGCGGCCCTGAAAATATGCGCAAAAAAAGAGAGATTAACGATCGAAACGTCAACAAAATCTGGAGAGTAACACAACACTCATACTTCCTGTGTTAACTTGTAAAAATAAATTTCAATATTTTTTTAAAGACCTGAATGTTATAATTTATAGCTTGTAATTAAAAACACTGCCAACCATGTGCTATTATTTCTTGCATGATTGTTAATCTATACGGCGCAGGGTGGGAATAACACTGCTGATTAGAAAGCAGAACAATGGGCATAATGATGCTTAATGACGCAGTTCAAATGGGCTGCCCTCAAGTTGAATTCAAGCTGTGTTAGATCAGAAAGTTTTATAGAGTTTGCGGGTGTCTTATATTTCAACCCTCTTATATGGCTTTATTTGCTCAAAGGCTGCAAGTTTGGAGGGATGAGAAAGCAACCCAGGAGAGAGCAGTGAGGTCTTAATGAGTTACGTAACTTCACCCGGCACCGCACATCCTCTGATGTAGCACCAGCCCAAGATTTTGGAGGACTTAAATCTAATCCACAGATGGAGGGAGATTTGCAGGTAGACAGGCTGGAATTCTTATTTGATGACTTTCTTTCTCCAGGCAGAGAGAGACGGAGAGAAAGATGTCAGCGGCCCCCTTCGCACAGTGACAGATGGAGAAACCTGCTTTTGTATTTGTTTTTGACCTCAAGTGTTAGCAGAAAATATATAGAGGATCTGTTCTGATATGTCAACGTGTTCAAAGATTTCACAAAGTCTCAGAGGAATTATGGGATAAATCTTTTGCTCCAAATTTAGGAAAACTGTGTTTTCTTAAATGTGTGTGCATGCTTGGGCTGCAGCTGGGATAATTTTCATTATCGACAAATCTCTCTGTTATTTTCTTACTTATTTGATTGTTTAGGCTATAAAATATCACAATACAGTGACAAATGTCTGTCACAATGCCCTAGAACACAAATGTCTCAACACATTTAGTCTACTATAAAGTAAGACAAAGTCACCAAATGTTTGACATTTTTTGCCTAAAAAATATTTAAGCAATTTATCAGTTTTAATACGTTGAAACAGTTTTGTTTATTTAAACTGACAAAATAGATTTCTGTCAGCTCTTCTCACCGGCTTACAGCAGGCAGGCACAGTTGAGAAAAGATGATGTCGCCTGCACCTAAGCACCAGTAAGAATTTAGCAATGTCTGAATTGCTAATTGAAATGTAATAGCTCTTGCAATCACGTGACTTATGACGCGCGAAATTAAGATGGCGGGCAGGACGTGATATACCCATTTACTATGTGAACTGTATATAGAGGAATGTGACTACATTAACTCTTCGAAACCTGAGCAAACTGGCTTGATTTCTTTTACAAACACGGTGAGAAGGCAATGAGCAAGGAAAGAAGAAATGACCCCAAAAAATTAGTAAAATAAAATCAAGAAAATTAGGTGAAAAAAACCCTGAAAAGACTGCTTAAAAATATAATAATTCTGTGAGAGAATTGTAAAATATAATAATAATACTGTCGTTTTTCCTAGCTTTTTTCCCTATTTTTAAAAAATAATTTTCTAAAAAAAATAAATAAAAATCTTTTGTTGTTTTTGCAATTGGTGGGACATTTCTTACCAAGTTGCACATTTCCCCATGTTTTTGAAAGAACTCTCACCGGTTCACTCAGGGTTCAAAGGTTTAAATACTTGCGAAAGGCGTCTGAAAGCAGCACAAGAAAAGTGATGTCGCTCGCTGTCGGTTTCAAAGGGTTTAAGGGTTGTATGAACCTGCAGACACCAGGCATTTAAACTCGTGTTGAGTGTGATCTATACAAAACTAAGACATGGTATTTTTCCCCAAGCATTAAATCTGATTGTTGCCTTGTTAGTCATAAATGTTTAAGTTTATAGAAACATATTTAAGATTTCACATCATGAAGTTTTCAGGGGTTTTAACCACAAAGCATGGCCGAGGACTGAGCTTTAAAACAAGTTGCTGGGACTTCAAGAAAGTGACGGTGATTATTGATTACTGCGCTGAATAATCTTTGTTTGGTAAGTATGCAATTTTGGTAGCCCGTCAGGCTTTCCAACACATTCATTTGATGGCTGGTGCCACGTGCAGATTTTCTATTTTTGCAGCTGGACAGTGCATTAGGACTGTTGGAATATTTATACCCTTCAGTTTTTCATTGCACCACACTCTTGGAGCGCAGAGCATCATCTGGGCACAGACGGAGCAGCAGAACACCAGGTGCAGTGAAAGTAAAACTTAACTGTTCATTGCACTGGGCCTAAAAGTTTGACCCGCCTCTGCAGCAGCTGCTTCTCTCATCCAGCGATCTGATCAACTCTAATCGGATCGACTGATCTGTTATCCAGCCCGCAACTCAAAACTCCACAAAATGCTGCTGAGGAAAAGAGAACTCATGAATGCTTGTGCTGCATTCACGGACCTGCAAAAACCGCCAAATTGAAAGAGAGGACACACAGAGGGGACAGCTACCGCCACACTTAGATTCTAATTCTGTGGAAAACACTGCCTGTGTGTAACAGAGGTCAATATATAGAAGTTTTTTTAACATAAAACATAATTGACTGTGTTGAAAAATTACATTTTTGACATCTACTGTATAATAACTGGAAAAGATAAGATAAGATAAACCTTTATTGTCTGTCACAAGTAACAGAAATTCGTCTTTGGCAAACTACTATAAGGAAAGAAATATTTATGGGGTGTTAATAATCATAAAAACTATGCTCTAAAAAAGTATCAGCAGTATTATTTTAATTCGAAGCTCAATCTGTTACGTAAGGTCTCTGATGGCTCCAGATATATAGGAATGCTTGGCAAAGCATACGCACATTTAAAGTTAAAAACAACTATCAAGTTTAAAACCTTAAGTGTGTAATTATAAACACATAAAGAAAACAGTTTCTTTAAAAAAAAAAAAAAAAGGCATTGCTGTAATTATTCCTTAAATTTCCATCTGGTGTTTTTATGTCAGACTCAGAGGGTTGCCTCTTTGAAATCAGTTCAACGATTTTAGAGAATCCGCTAATGTGTGCCCACTTGGGGAATGTGCAGTTTTGAGGTAATTACTGATTAATCTTGAAATTAGTTCAGATTATTCCTTCCCCAGCGGATGGGGATAAATCTGTGCCTGAGTATCCTTAAAATAGCCTTCTTACAGCCTCACTCACACAGACTGGCAGCACCGCAGCAGGTGAAGGGATTGGCACAATTCTTTCATTTGCAATTGCCTGACACATGATTTCTGTGAAAATTGAATCCTATTTAATACTCAGAGGTCTGTATCACGGAATAAAATATGCAGACTTTGGGATAAGTGAGGTTTTAATATAATATTCAGTCTTCAGTCAGAATGCTTGTATTAATAGCGGTAATACCTGCACACTGAGTTTTTCTGCTTCTATCTAGGATGCGACTAAAACAGTCAAAGTGTTTTTTCTTTCATTTTCAAAAGGTGTCGCAGGATCTCCAGAATCAGATTTAATAAATCATAGACTCTGAGGGATTATTCACACAGGTATGTGGTGTTAATGGAGGAGACGGAGAGTCTATCCGAGGCGACGCGGGCCTGTGAATGGCCACCGAGCTGAGGCATGCACTGCACGTTGGGCCTGCCAGGGAAAATAAAGTTCACCAGATCACAGTTCACTCCGGCCCTGTATGTAATCAGTCAGTGGTGGGGCCTGTCTGTCAGCCCCCTGACAGCTGCCTGTGCCGTTAAATGTGCAGAGATCAGTGGTCATCAGAGCCCTTCGTGTGACAGCCTCTAAACGAGGACTTTAAATTAGTTCCATGGGTGGTGGAGCATTTCGCTTGAGGTAAGCTCTCTCTCCGCACAGACACACACACACACACACACACACACGCACACACACACACACACACACACACAACAAACCTCTATTTCCATCACCACCTCCCGTTCCTCTGCTCCGACTGCCACTGCCAACCAGACTCTGTGATTACATATCATTAATGGTTCTCTTCACCTGATATTCCAGCCTGTCCGTCACAGCGCCTCTCCTGTCTCGCTGTGGACACCAGACGCTCTGCTCACAGGAGATCCACAGCTACGCTCGCTATCAAAGAGGCGACTGAATTTTGTCGTCCAGCAGAATCATTTGATTCCTACCTCATCTCTGTTCTCTCATTTCGCTCTCATCGCAGCTCAGAGTCCTGCACAGCTCCACTTTAGCAAACCTGCACCTCCCACATCCACGAAGCTTGGAACAACCAGTTACCTTTAATTATCTCAAAGTCAAATCCAGTCACAATGAAAGTCCTGCTACCTGAGCCTGGGTGTCTACAGCTATCAGAGACTACAATCTAATGCTTTTTAAGACCTTTTCAAAGTAATTTGTTACCACATATAAGACTGAATTTTGGACAAATCATCTTTTTGTTATTCAAGCATTGCAGGGGAGTATAAAGGTGATCCAATGCAGAGGTAGGTTTTATGTAAGAATATGGTTATTAGAGTGAGTTAGGTCAATCTACATTTTGCAAACAGGTAAGTGCAAGTATAAAATTAAAGACTTTCACACAGAGGAGCTCAACTAATTTTGACAAAAATAAAGATAAATAAATAAAATAAGATCAAATGTTTGTGGCAATTAAGTCTCTGATGACTGTCAAGGCCTTATATTGATAAACTTGAATTTAAAGCTATAGTGCGTAACTTCTACAGGTCCGTAAATGTCCGTTTCACTCAAGCCACTACTAGAGGAGATGACACAATGCTGATTAAGCCGATCGGCTCCTCTAACATCTTGTGGTATTTTTCAATATATATCATTTTTAGTATGCGTGTCGACCGGCGACATTCCTGCGCTGGCACACAGGAAATGCTTCCTCACAACAAGAAGGGAGGGGGAGGAAGAGCGGAGAGTGTCATAGCAAGAGGTAGAGCGCAGGTAGAAAGAGAAAGCAACATGGCGGAGAAGCGGCCGAGACACGGTTCAGAAGTGGATCCTACCACAAAGAAAAAGCCTGGACGTTCGGCTGAAGGTCTATTAGCAAAGAAGGAAAGTGACCGACGGAGAAGGCAAACAAGGATTTGTATTGGCGTCGCTTTTCCTCGGTGGAGAGCCCTGAAGGAAGAAATTGGGCTGAGGGCAGACACGGATGTTGCCTTGCTGCTGTTGGATAAGTAAGTGACTTGGTTTATACCTACTACTTTATTATTTTCTTGGAAATGGTGCTGTACTGGACCTACTACTTTATTATTTTCTTGGAAATGGTGCTATGAACGTAATGTAATGTTAGCACCCTGGTGTTCGCCACGTTGTGTAGCATTGTGTACACGGTGTGAAGCGAGTGTTACTCTGTTTACACGGTGTGTGGCGACTGGCGAGTGTTACTCTGTGTACACGGTGTGTGGCGAGTGTTACTCTGTGTACATGGAACTGCGGCCGGCTTATTAGTTGTAATAACGCATTATCAGCTGGGAGGCAACAGAAGTTATGCACTATAGCTTTAAGACTTTTTAAGGACCTGCAGACACCCAGCCAACCCGTGATTAAAGATACATTGAGCCATTTTGTGTAATGTGCTGTCCTATTCAGATCACTCATTCAGTCAGCTCCTGCGTGCAGTTATTCCACAGGCTAGTTAATAACATGTCGGGCAGGAAATCCAAAGTGTGGGATCATTTTGAGAAGGTGAAGGACGAACCCAAGGTGATATGTAAACTCATCTTCATTGGTCGACTAAAAACATGACGTATCATCTGAAACATGGAAGTAGCTACATGCCCATTAGCCACTTAGCACAATCATTACTGCTTTGCCGACAGCGTCATTAACAGGCGGCTCATTAGTACAGTTTTATATTTCTCTGTAATGTATTCTTTCTCAGACCTTGAGCTCAAACCATTGTGTTGCCCCGCCCAAAATATATCATTTAATAATTAGATTAATATCCTAAACATGCGGCGACTAGTCGACTAATGGCCCTAAATGACGACTATTGGTCGACTAGGAACATTTTTAGTTGGGGGCAGCCCCAGATATCTGATGCACATACTAATTTTGTCAGAAATAGTTTCAGGCCTCAACAATAAGGATTGCCCAAGTAAAATGCCACATCGGGCTACTAAATGTAAGAACTCACTTGCCCAACTAAAGAATAAAACTTTTTCCAGAGCTGATGATCTAAGTAGCTAAGCAGAGAGCCACCTCGCTTTCTTTTCATCTCTGTTGAGAGTTGCATATCGATCTGGCGCAATAGAAAATGGTGGTGGGGAAAGACAATGTTTACAAGCTGAAGGGCAAGCTGGTGTTTCAGTTACCCTGGAAACAGGAGTTAAATTGGGTGGTGTTAGGGGATGTGGGCGAAACTTCAACTCAGTATTGCACAGTTTGCTGCAAGTTTCAGAGCAAGACGGATAAAACTGAGTCATTTTTCACGACAGTTAACTTTGTTGTTATTTGATAACCGCTAATAAATAAAACAACTTGTATTGTGTTGATTCAAAATTGACTTCAGGCAAGTAGATATCTCACCCACTTGGCTGACCGGACATTTAAAAACCAACATCATCAGTGTTTTCTGGTATTATGCACCTTTTAAATGGAATAAACTGCCCTGAAGCCAAATTCTTTCATTCCCTTTGAGGATTTTAAAGTTTTACTACCTGGTGTTTTTCATCAGTCTGTTACAACAGATTTTATGAATTCTATTTAATCACTTGATCGTTGGTTTCGACATGTTGATCTCAGTGAGAGAACCTGATTAAACTGTTACTTCTGTCAATAAATGTGTTGTGAGTGGAGCCCAAAGAAGGAAAAAATAAAGACAGATGTAAAAACATTACTTTCTCTTATTTTCCTCTAGTTTGGAAACATAACTCACTTGTGACAGAGCGGAGGATGAGAAAAAAGAGCATCTTTTACTGTGACAAACCAGCGAGGCAATCTTAAGAATGGATGTCCCCTTCATCATTAATCCTTTGCAAATTTCTTTAAAATCTAACCCCAAGTGCTCTCCATAATCTAGGATTACATCGGGTAGGAAAGGAAAAAGAGGCAATCAATCTTCTTTAAAGGTTTTAATCCTTTATGAAATAGACTGGATTATTTCCTTGGGTTAGGCTTTATGACCGCCATTTAATTCCCCTGGAGTTTCAGCGCCGGCTCTCTGCATTTCCCTCTCTCCCCGGCTCCCTCTCGCTCTCCGCCAGGGGATCCTTGATTTATAGATATCATTTGACCTGTTAAGGCAACAGTCTGCCAAAAGTCCAAGATTAAGTGCCAATGTCTGGGCTGACAGGGGTTCCTGCTGCTAATTTTACATGATCTATGGGGCTAATACCTGCTCTCCATCCACCCCTATACATTCTGTAGGGGGTCAGGGAGAAACTGCCTATACTTCAAACCATCAAGCAATTATTAGAGCCAGTTTTGGCACTCGCCTCGAAAAAACCTAAAAAGAGAATTTTAGTCGATGTTACAGATGCCCTCCAAGAATGACTTTGCAGGGGGATCTAACAGGTGTACCTCCTCCGCTGTTTCAAAGTGTCTCCTCTGTGCACATTCTTCAAACTGTCTCCGTACCTTTCTGTGGACTGCTACAGTGAATCCATGTTTGTGGCGCCACAGAAATACAGCGTGTGAGAGAGAGAAAGAGCTGTGTCCCAATTTAAGAGCTGTCTCCTTCAAAATTCCCAAATTAAGATAGAATACGCCGCGATGAGTCGACAGCGGTGTCCCATTTCAAATGCTACTTAAAATATGCAGCGAAGCTTCGTGAACCAAAATCCACAACTGCAAGTCACTTGTTTAGAGCTGCTTTCAGACTGTCCTTCAGGACATGACATGAAGTGGGCCAATTAAAAATCCACTGCTGTCAATGAACTCCACTGTTCTTGTCAGCAAGTCTGAATTAATCTACTGCAGTCATGTTCTCACATTATAACAGAGGATCATCACTCAATATATTCACCAGAGCTGGGACGACTGATTACCTCCAGGTTTGATACTATCAGGAAACTTGGGTGCCCGTTCCATAAATATAGTGAGACTTTTAAGTATTGCAATTCAATATTATAATTTATTAGATTTGCGTTTACTTTTTTAACACTAGACTGTTGGAAAACGTCAAACCATACACTTCAACATAGGGATGCACGATATATATTGGACCAATAAACTATCGTCCAATAATGGGACGCTTTATAATTAGGTATGCATTATTCTGATAATCAGAATAATAGCAAAAACATAGCCCCAATAATACAAAGCCAGACTGCTTTTACTGACTTAACAAGGGCAGCATCAGCACACCTGACACAGTGGGTGACGTTACATGTACCTTTAAACTTGTTTCTGAGCTGCCAATAAACAAAGAGAAGAAGAACAACAACAACTGCAGCACGCTGTCTAGAGAGCAAAACATGTCGTATTGTTGACGTCTTTCACAGTTCCAGAGAAAGACAACAAAATTTTGTCGAGGGTCTGACTGCTGAACAGGTTAGACACAGCACTGAAGGACCGTCTCCAGAGTGTTAGCAGGAGCTAATTAGCAGCAACAGCTAACATCCAACACCGAGCTTTTAAAAGGCTCGGCTTTGTTGTTAAACTTATTAATAACCGCTAGCCATGTGATGCTACAGTTGCGATTATTTGTATCGTTCCCTCTCTGGCTGCGTGTCTGTGAGACACAGCTGTTTGTTTGTCTAAGTTGAGAGTTAATGTGTGAAGTGAATCAACAGCGCATCCCTGTTCTACTTGGTAGTTGTAGGCTAGTTTATTGTGGGACGGAGAGATGGTGCCTGGATGTGTTTATAAAAATGCAGCGTGATGATATAAACATTTAATTCACCAGATGTAACGCAGACCGTGTCTAATTGTGGTGTCAGTTTGATTTGGTTAGGTCACAGCTATGGAATATTAAATCAGCCATATTTTCTCACTACTTTAGCTTTTCTTACCCTTGGGTGTACATAAACTACAGGTTATACACTTCTTTATAAAATACCAAAATGTGAAATCATCAGTTATCGTATCGGTTATTGGCCATGAGAAGCAGCTAATGATCAGTTATCGGTATCCATATCGATGCATCCCTACTTCTACAGATTGTGTATCATGAGGCATATTTCCAAAAACAGTGCACATCACATGTCAATCACAAATGAGACATAGTAGGTAGCTTGTGCATCCTGCAGTCCTTCCACCTCACTTTTCACTGATAGCTGACTAATCGCTGGGAGGAGAGCGGCCGGACGTTTCAGAGATGGAGCTCACAGTATCGGCTGTAGTAACTAAAATTAGGCCAGCGCAAACCCCAACACCGGGGTCACAGCAGGCTGTGTCTAATTTGTGTAACTGCAGCATCAGAAAGTTTGCTGATCTGGCCAGAAGTTTACACTGGGCGGGCTCAATTTGAGTTGTTGTTCAAGCAGCTGAAGATCCGTGACCTTGGACCAATTACTGTTTTCTCCCTTTGGCTTTGTTCTCCTTTAATCGGATATGACATCACATTACGCGCAGACTGCCACAATAAAAGCAGCAACTTCTTTTCATTTCTGCAGTTGGAATATATAGATTCAGACATTTTTTGATGCCAGTACTTTTACTTAAGTAAGATTTTGAATGCAGGACTTTTACCTGTAACAGAGTATTTCTACACTGTGGTATTGCTACTTTTACTTAAGTAGAGATCTGAGTACTTCTTCCACCACTGGGACTTGCCGCTTTGTCAAATTCAGCTGCTTCTTCGGAACAATTTTCCCACTCTGGGTAAACTGACAATGATTTGCTTCCACTCATGTCTGTGCATTAACTCTCTATGCATTTCTACATCTCTAAAATTGTTTAGTGTTCAGTCTGTCAACATCTTTGCAGGTTGCACTCTCTGAAGGAAATAATCCTTACACTGAGTGAACACTATAGACAGACAGAGAGAGGGAGAGAGGACTAATGAGACAAGTGAGGAGAAACAGGTACGACGTGATTGACAGATTACCTTTTGGCACACACCATGATTGAAATGCAGAGTGTGTCAATGATTGGTGCCTTCTTTCAACCAAACTCATCCATTATTCTCTGCTCTCCTAACAGACTTTTATCTGTAATAGCAGCGCTACAATAAAATGTTCATGCTCTAAATTACTTTTTACACTTTTTTTATGAACAAGTCTCACAAGAATTCAACTTGAGAAAAACTACACAGCTGAACAAAACACTGTAGAAATCCTGTAGCAAAATACAAAACGTCTGTACTTTAATAAATTGCCCCCAGCTGGTTCAAATGTGACCAAATTTCTGATATTAAGATTTTGGCTTCCAGTTCATTTCACACTGATAATGAGCTTCAACAAAGCAGAGATCTCAAAGGGAGTTGTGCAAAAATTAAAATGATAATGTCGATAATTCTGTTCATATTTTTAGCAACATTAGCAAAATACAACACAAAAAAACTGAGGCTTTCCTTCCAAGAAGGACAAAATCAAATTATGTCATCATATAGTAAAATCCACATTGGGAGGAGTCAGTGTGGATGGATGGGTCATAAAAACACTGAAATCAAACATGAAAGTTGGGTGTTTGTTTTATGTTTCTAACCACAAGTCTCAGTGTTTGTTTTTTGTTAAATCATGATCAAAATCTTGCAATCTCAAAAACGAATCGTAATGACAAAGCTCCCTGAACCTTCTAAACATAGTCATTTTAACTAGGACTGAACTATTCCTCAAAAAACACGAGTAACTCAATTGCTAAAACTCCTTAAAAAACTGTATTGAAGCTTCGTTTAATCTGTGTAACTGTTTACCGCACACTGTTTCGCATGTAAGATTGTTAGTGTCACACAGCACGCTTATGCTGTGGACACCTGACATGATTTGATAGCGCTGAATTGCAAATGGAGGAACAGGCAAAAAATAGAGAGGGGCAGGACAGAGAAAATGTCAGAAAGTGTCAATAGTGTGGGATCATTTCAACCTGAAACAAAGCAAAAACTCTGTACAGTTTATCTATTATAAAACTGAACTCGCCAACCACAATAGCATGACGTCAGTACTTCAGCATCTAAGCAGAAAAAAAATCTCGTCCACAAATCAGACCTGACATACGGTAGCCTCTTGTAGCCAAACCCTACCTCCAGAGTGCTGTGTCAGCGCCAGAGGAAGGTCTGGAATCACCGATTTATTTTAATGCTGTGGGTGAAAAAACACACTCTGGCTTGTTGTTGTGTCTGTAAACCAATCACAGTCATCTTGGGTGGCACTAAACCCAGGATGCAGCGATGGTGCTCTTGCAAAATAGTACCGGGGTTGAAATGATGTTGAGACCCATCTTATTTTCTCTTGCTGTATTGAAGAGCAATGGTAAATATACAACCAGCTAGAATACTGCTTATTCTGTTAGGGAGCAAACAGGACAAGTGGGAGCCTATCCCAGCTGACACTGGGTGAGAGGCAGGGTCCACCCTGGACAGGTCACCAGACTATCACAGGGCTGACACATAGAGAGAGAAAACCATTCACACTCACATTCACACCTACGGACAATTTAGAGTCACCAATTAACCTGCATGTCTTTGGACTGTGGGAGGAAGCTGGAGTACCCAGAGAAAACCCACGTTGACACGGGGACATGCGAACTCCACACACAAGGGCTCCCCCAACCTTAGCCATGATGTTTCCCTGAACCCAACCAGGTGGTTTTTGTGACTAAACCAAACCTTCACAGTATAACAGAGAGAGAACATAGAGAATTTGTTTTCCAACTGTGAGAGAGCGTTTCTCTGTATCATGCCAGAGGGCATGGACAAACAACACAATTTGGAGGTTTTGTAACTTTAGTAGCTTCACTTACATCTGAGACTGAACCTTAAAGTGGCTCACTGTGCCTCGCTAGGCAGGATAATTAATACAGTGTATGCACACAGATGTACACAGCAGGAGAGGATCAGAGTCAGGAACCAACATTAAGTGCAGAACCAGAATAGCTGTACTGGTGTATTGGGAGACAACAGAGACATTTAAAAACACCTTTATTAGATAAAAATTCACCCAAAAAAATGTGTGAAAGGGTGGGAGGCAGAGGCACTTTGAAGAACTGAGAGGATTTTCTCTTCTGCAAGACTTCTAAGGCATATTACACTGTGAGGTGATTAACATTCCCACTCATTATACATGTATGTAGGGATCACTTCAGACCTCTGTATTAAACACTATCATGCCGCAGTGTTGCAGAGAAGTGCAGAAAAGTGTTGGTCAAATTATAAAGAAAAACCACACGTAATCTTTCCCTTTAGTCTCATCTCCAGAGATTTTCCTCACGCCTACATGTAAAAGTCAGCTGTAATAATCACCAAACAAATTGCTCAGGTTAAACATCAAAAGAAGACGTGGCGGAATAATTTGCATAATAGTTTTACTTGATAACAACTTCCTCTGTTGCTGTGGGCTGCCACATAACCTTTCTGAAATGTGTGGGCAGGCTGTTAGGAGTAAACATGATCAAACTTAGCTATCTTTATCTACTGAGGAAATATCTTGTTCAGCTCAACCCCCTTCAATTAAAATGTATTTCCATGTCTCCACAGCAATTCTTACAAATTATGTTAATGGCGAAATGATGGATATGCTGGTAGCATGTCAACTCTGACAGCCAAGCTTTGTTTCTCTTTATTATAAAGACACCACGCACAACCATGCAAATAAGTCCAGGACTTTTATTGTTCTACGCCTGATAAAATCTGATGTCTTGTCTTTTACAATTACACCAGCATGTTGTCAGAACAAGAGTAAGAGTCTACAGACATACTGTGAGGCTGTACTCAGGCACAGCTGTGCTTGGAGCTAAATGCTAACGTCAGCATACTACCATGCTCATAATGTGTAAAAACAGGGTTCACAGTGGTGCTACACGTGTGCAGTGGTTCCCAACTGGTGGGTTGTGGTCCAAAAGTGGGTCACGGGTCCATTCTGAATGGACTGCAAGTGACTCGCGAAGGTGTCAAGGTGTGTCAACACACTTTATATTCTTAAGTACAGTAAATTTCTGGCACATAGCTTTTATTTTGAAGTGCTGTTTCCTGTTGTAGAGTAAGAGTCTAATGGACAGCGGAGACAGCAAACTAGCACAATGACATGGCCAAATGCAAGTATGATGGTTAATGTATTAAGCTGTGTGGACCTTGGATTAATGACTGAGGCCCTGATCACACTGAAAGCGTTTTAGCAGCTGCAGGCGACTTTTTGTAATTGTTTTTAATGAGAATGAAGCTTTTTGCTCGCCGTTTTTGCGTTGCGATGCGTCTTGTGGATCTGTGTTCTAGGTGCCTGGCCTTTGTGCTAGAGCGTTCTGACTTCCGCAAGTTGAAAAAACTTCACCTCAGAGTGGAAAAGTGCCCCACGTCTTGCCTTTTATTTCCATTGTCCAATTGGATGATTTGAGAGGCGGGCCTTCTGTGGTGGTCACGACAACAAGTTTACAGTTGGTAAACAATGGAGGAGAAACTGATGGTAGTGGTTGCTGGATACCCAGAGCTATATGGCCCGACAATAGAAAGCAGGTTGTCAAACTGCCCCTGAGTCATCCTAAAATATGCCTGGAAACGACCATCATGGAGGTGAAGCTCCTGGACCAACTGGTGGTACTCCCCATGACCTACCCTTCTTTTCAGGGTCTCATGTACCCACACAGATCTCTGTTTCCCTGTGCCCGCCAAACTATGTGCTGACAGCCTCTCACCCTCAACCAGAGCTACAGCAAGTACCCTCTGCAACTTGCAAAATGCTTTCTGTGTGAATGGGCCTAAGCAGAAATCTGGACCCCATAGCTGGACCACTTGAGACCACTGCACTAGATGTCAAAGCTGCGATTGTTTATTAAGAAGTCCACCGAAGGGTGTCCAGTAAATACAAACCAAATGTGACTTTCTCTCACAACTATCCTTGACTCACTGCCACATGATCAACACACTCAGTCGTCCATACAGTATGGAGATGTATGGGTGGGTGTGGGTGTTTTTAAACCTATGCACACAGTAACATCCAAAAGCTTAATCCAACAAGGGAAAACGCTGTTAGGAGTGTCATCGTTTCGGGTTAACGTCCTTCTCTATCAAATCAAGAAGGGCGGAGCATAACCTCACTCCATGACTATCAGGAGTCAAGGTAGAGCGAGCTAATACTGACAATGAGAGAGACTGTATTACTACAACCACTCCACTCGGCACAAGGTGAGGTTTTTTCCCCACCATGACAAAGATAACATGCTGATGTTAAGGAGTAAATGTAAATAAATATAAAGACAATATTCCTGATAGTTGCTTTAAATGTAAAGAGTCTCGAGGTACTCTCATTCATTGTTTGTCAGTATATAAATATTCCCTGAGAACCTCAGGTACTTTCATTTCACTCCTACCCTTTTAAGAACAACACAGTATAAATTGTGTACATCACAAAGCTTTTTATTGTTTTGAACTGGGAGAAAAGTAATGAACCAAATATTAATGCTAACCAATTACTCTTTATTTAATATACCGTGATGCTGAGAATTAGGTATTGAGTCATATTGTAATCTCTATAAACAGATATCTGCATGGGTGTACAGAATCTGTAGGCAAAGCTACAACAGTTTGGTATCAGAAGCGTTCTGGTTTCAGTCCGAGTAGTGTTGACCAATCATGGTTGAGTGGGCTTTGGTTGCATGCTGGTTTGTGTTTAGAGCAAAAGAGGCAGACCACGCTGGCTGAAATGCAATTTAAGAAACCATTGGCTATCATCTGATGAAGATTTAGCTTCATTTTAGCTTTTAAAAATGTATGTGCATTCATATGCAAATATCTATTTACAGACATTCGATGAAATGTCCATTTTTGTGTATCACTGTTAATCTGACTGTAAACAATCACGTGCACACAGAAAAGGAAGTCTTGCCTGAGATATTCGCTACTTACACCCCAACCTCCGAATTATGGGTTGTTGTCCCCAAAGGCTATATCGTTGTCAGGTGTTAGCCGATGGATTCTGAGATTAGGTCATGTTTGAATGTGAATGTAATGGTATTAGAATTGGACTGGTGAGAAAATGTTCAACCCCTTCTGATGTTAAGCCAAACACTGAACCGCACCAGTACACCGAATTTTACAAGGTGTTACACTTGACATTTGCTCCTGTGTGGAACATAATGACACTGTAGTCCTCACAGAAAGCTAGCGTCTGACTATCATGTAGTATCGTTTAAAATTTCACAGTCCACGCTGAATCCATTCAATATGCACTTCCATTATGTTGTGTTTACAAACCACGTAGCTATCAGCTGTGCACTCAGGATCAAACTGGATTTGTAACCACTTAAAAGATGGGTGAGTAGCCTAACTGCTACTTGCTATCTTCCCACATTAGTAATGTTACTTTTTAAAATTAATATTACTTTTTAATATTCTTTTTTATATTTAAATTTTCACTAGAAAGTACATACAATATAGCCAACAGCAAGTCGGCTGTTATTAGTGGAGGATCATTTACCAGAAACTTTCAGCTCCCTGGTGATCTTAGGTTTTTGTAGTGAAATAAGGAGAGATCCTTTCGATAGCTCCTTATTTTCCACTTCATGAATCGGCCATCCCTCGTCCATTGTGGTGCTTTCAAAGTGAGCGACAGATTTAAATAGAATGTGATTTCTGATGAAATTTCAGCTTAAAACGCCGCCTGCAGCCAGTTAGGTCACATCTTTCTTTAGCTTCAGATCCCCCAAAAATATCATACTGGGGCCGTTTTAGTTTTCTTGTGAGACTAATGTTGTGTCCACACTCAACTGCATTTTTCCTGCAAGTTTGAAGGCTAGAATATTTTGTGTTGACTTGTTACATACACGCTGAATCAAGGAATGAACTTCTGTCGGTACATCCTTGGTGTCAAATGTTCATGGAGGATCTCAATGCTGATTGGCTATCGCGATGCGAATCAGTAGGTGAAGTTCAGATATTTCAACTCTCGAAAAAGCTAATGACGCAAAAAAGTGCTACTTGCTTCATTCAAGCCACTTAATTTACGTATTTGGTGTCGCATCCATTGCACCGCCCAGCGGGAATCCACGTCTTTACATTGACCTTACACATAATTCCCTCGCACAAAATGTTTTATCCACACCCCGCATGAACACGACATAATTCTACCATGTCTCCTCTCGTCACCCCAAAAAACACATTTACATTTTAGTAAACAAACACCAAGTGCGCTCCCATGCCCCCTTCTACCTCTACTTAGATTTGATCTCCATGTTGTCACCCATGGCCCTGGGATCAGCAGTAAATTGCACGCGAGCTGTCAGACTCCAGTGGCTCCGTTAGTCCATTTACAAACATGTTATGTTAGTCACTTTGTCATATTGCTTATTACTATGACAAAGTTGGATTTAGTGTTGTGATGCCATCAGCACAGGTTGCTGATGTAGGCTACTTTTGAAATTGCCAAAAGGTGTCATAATGACAAATTTCAATTCAGCTGCTTTGCCTAAAGTCAAACTGGTTTGACCTTGTACATTGGACCAGACCGGCAAAACCCGTAATCGAGACTCTAAATGGTATACATTATAAAATACAACTTAATGGAGCAGTCACCAGAAAAAACACCCAACCTTTTCCAATTTAGCTCTAAGGTGTGCAACCATGCAACTATTTGAATTTTATCTGGGTGAAGTGACCCTTTAATCCTGCCTCTGAACAGCCTGAGCTCACATCTCCCACATGACAAAAATAAGAAAATAGGTGTGCTCAGTATGTGCTCCTTTTGTGATAGAGGAATTTATCGTTTGATTAATTTCCACAAACCATAACATCCATTTAAGTTAATGCTCATTCCAAAGCTGCCTATGGATTATGGCAGTATAGGCTACTGATAATTAATGAAGAATTTAGTTTGATTAAGCACCGGTCTTGCACAAGTAATCTGTCAATATATACTTATGTATGAGCAACCCTGATTAATTTAAACTGTCACAAAGAGCCAATGCATCTGAAAAACCCGATAAAAAAATACACATTTCAGCGTGTTTTACAGCATTTCACAAGACACTGCACAGAGAGAGATAAATAACAGAGATTCTCAACATTATTTATTCCGTTGACATCTCATGACAATAGCACCTTGGAAAACCACTGAGGCTTAATGTTAATGACTTGCTGTAAATCCATTAAAATCTCTTCATAACAACTGGGCTCTCTTTTATGAAAATCCAGTAGGCCTATCTCTAAAGAGCATATTGGAGAAAAGCTGTCACACAGTGGGACCACAGGGAGCGGCTGCACAGTGTTTTAAGTAGCTCAGTATTATGCTGCCGTATTCAATTTATAAAGATGGCTACAGAACAGCAGATCCATCTCTGCCACAACAATTCCCTTCAGTCGACACAGAAATGCACATACATACTTTTCTTTACACCAACACACGAAGATCCTCAGATGCAATCAAAGATGCTACATGACTTTCAGCTTTAATTTGAGGGTGCTGACATCAACGCTGATTGCACGATGTAGGAACTGTAGCCCTTTTGTACACCTAAAATAACATCAGATGTGTTTCCTGTCATCATAAAATGAACGTACAAAGGAGCTGAGCAGTAGGTACAAAGTTAATTCTAGGTCTGACATTCGTGTTTGGAGTAATGTGTTGTTGCAGTGGCAGTGAAGCAGGACACACAAGAGGAACATAAAATCAGAAACGTTAGCAAAACAAGTGAGTAATAAGCGAGCTGAGATAAAGTGTTTTCAACAACAACTGTAAAAATAATGGACGTAGTCACCATGACATCACCCACTGGACTCCATTTTGAACAAGCCTTCAGGAACAGTGCAGGGCTTTGAAGCCAATTTTATATAGTGGCTAAATGTGGAAATACAACTTCTAGGTCCATGATGTGATGCCATGGGACCCAAAGACACTTTTTTCTACAGACTTACATTGTGAAAGGGACGTGCGTTAATCAATGGATACTTTTTTTTTTTTGAGTGTAACAACCCCTGTGAAATGACTTGTTTAACTATCACAATTTGAACCATCCAGTCCAATAACATTTCGAAAGTCTGGAAAAGCTGCACAATTAAATCGTTTTTTATCCTTATTCAAGTTAACGCAGTTCTTAACCAAAAGTTAGCCGCTCAGCCACACTTGGCTGCCCTACATCTCTAGTGTGCTTGCTCCATGGCCCCATGATGCAGAAGATATTGGTGATTTCATTACATGTAAAGCTTTTTTGTCTCCATGAATCACTGAGCAACTTTCATGAGAATGATCTGGGGCTTGCCTTCAATGCTGTATCCAGTTCTCTTTATACATCCGTGGTTTTGAAGCCTTGAGTTTAGCGTTTTGGCAGTTGCCATCTTGGGTTTTGGAGCCAGTAGTGACCATATTTGGACGAGGGGCTGAAGCTGATAAACTGGGAAATTAGCTATAGAGTCCAAAACCGTTTTTTTGCACCAGGCCATGAACGTGTTTCTGCGTGTTTAAATTCACTGTTTTCAATGAGGATGCGTGGCGGGCGTGCTCAAATGTTCAGACATTTTCAAGCGCCTATTTTTCAGGGTGCGACAGCTGCGCCCCGAGATAAACCAAGTTCAACTTTTAGAACGCAGCTGCACGTACCGCATGTCATGTGACCAGGAAAAACCAATCACAGCCGACAGATATCTCTCCCTTCTTCCATAAATATCAGTCTGAGGTAAATATGGAGAAATTGATCATTTTGGTGCAGAGCTGCCAGAGCTTTTCATCTGTCCCATGGACGATAGGCCCACACACAATTGGCTTACAAACAAACAGCGGCTGGAAAAAGATCGGCTCTGCACTCAGGATTTCAGGTGAATACACTACGATACAGTACTTGTTAAGGTTGCTCAACAACCTCAGACACAACCTGCCGCTGGCTCAAAAAAGGCACAAAAGTAGCACCTAGCACCCGTGTATGGCCCCTTTAGGTATTGACTCGCTTTTGGAGCCAGCCTCAAGTGGCCATTCAAGAAACTGCAGTTTTTGGCACTCTTGGGCGAGCTTCATGTTTTAGCTCCTTAGGTTGCCCCTTGGTTTTGAAACACAGTTTAAACTCAAGAATACACTGGTAAGCTCAGCAATTACAAGCAACATGGTAGGTCACAGATAAGCAGTCTGGTAATGGCAGAAGATAGCAAAGAAAAACCCCTCTCCAATTGTTCTACCATCAAGAGACTACACCTACATAACCAGAGGCCACAAGATGACTGCTCCTGGTGAGCCTCAAGTAAAGAAAGGCAAGGTTACAATAAAAGTGCTAAAAGAAACTTTTGGAGTTTTGGACAGATTTGACAAAGCTCAACCTGTCCCAGAGTGACAAAAAAATGAAGGAGTGGAGGCAAAAAAAGGAACAGCTTGTGATTTCAGGCACATTAGGTTATCTGTCAAACTTATTGGCTGTGGTGTTTTGGCTTGGCCATGTAGACTGCCAGTGAAACCGGTTCACTTTGGGTCATTGGTCATTGATCACTGTGGTTGGCAGTAGCAGAATGAATGCAGGAAGATCGAAACTGAAATATCTTAAAAACTCAGTTTCAAGCAAATGCATCAAAAATTACTGGATGCTTCATCTTGCAGCAGGACAATAAATACAGAGCCAAGCTAGCGACCAAAGAGTGTTTTAGTGCCAAAAAGAGGAAAGTTTCACTTGTCAACAGATTGAAGACAAAAACCCTTGAAAGAAGCAGGAAGTGAAGATGGCTGCTGTACAGGCCTGACAGAACATCACCAAGCAAGATAACAAGTGTCTGTTGATATCTACAGTTTGTAGACTTCAGGCAGTCGCTGACAACAAAGGATTTGAGTCAACAACAAGGGCTACAAATCCTACACAGTTTCTCTGATGTAGATGTAAATATTCTTGAGTTAAAGCAGAGATTTAGCACTTTACTGTAGGTTCTGCACCAATTGTAGAGCTTCTGTTCACAAGACAGTAAAGTTAATAAACAGGAAACTATTCAGCAACTACTTTAAACACTGATTAATCGTTTAAGGAATCAGTTGAAAGCAAACATGCCAGACTGCTTCCAGTCTTTCAGATGTGAATATTTGCTGTATTTTTTATTTTTTTGGCTGCTGATGATAGTAAACTGACATCTTTGGATTTCTCCACACTGGCTCCAGGAGGTTGTGATGGATATTTTTCACAATTTCCTGACATTTTATAGACCAGGCAGTTATTTGAGGAAATAATCAGGAGACTTAACAGTCGATAATGGAAATAATTTGTTGCAGCCCTTCAGGAAACAAACAGATCTGTACAGTTTCTTCTTTTGGTTTTGGTACATTTAAATTGGTAGAGACAGGAGTCCTAATAAACAGTACAAGATTCACTCATCATGTGTGCTCACAAACACTGAAGACCTTTTGTTGTTGTTAGTTCAGACAGATTTTCTCACAGCTATTAGCAGTCCTAACTGTTTTCAAACCTTGTTGCTATGCAGCTGAACAGCGCAGCGTCAGGAAGTAATTACACATATCTGACATATAATACATATTAAGCTCATTTAAAAACTCATTTTAAACCACTAGTGTTTCCACGTGGGTTAATTGTTGGCACCACTGTCACAAAAGCCCCATTTCCACCAAGCAGTACAGTTCAGTTCAGTTCTGTACGCTTCATTTCCTGTTTCCACTGTGACAAGTTGGGGATGGTACCAGTGAATCCGTTCTGTACCATCCCCATTTTTGGTCCCCCCTCTTTTGGTACTAAAAGGTGGAGCTGTGAACACTGCAGTCTGCTGATTGGTCAATAGAGGACAGTCACTCTGCTCAGGGCCGAGTTGTGGCTGGTTTTGAGGCTCATGTAACCACTGTTCATACTGTGGAGAGTTTTACAAATATTGGTAGACTGTAACTATAAAATGAAAAGATGTTTTTTTTTAATCTTGCAGCAGCTGTAGTCTGAGAAAAATAATTTAATTTACTGGGCCGACTGCCGGCAACTTTTAAGGTAACATTACCTTGTCATGTTACTCGATGCATGAGCTGACGACATGAATCCATCAGCACACCTTAAATTTCACTGTGACAACCTTGACCATCACTTTAGATTTTATATGACCATACACTTTTAGTAATGAGTGGATCGTTAAGAGTTTATATATGTTAATTTTGGCTGGATTATGTGAACTGCATATATTCTAAACCTTACTCTGAGAAAAAAGAAAAAAAAAAAAAAGCATCGCAGGGAGTCGTTCCTGTGGGCTACGGCAACACTAAACCCCTGAGCTTGCCTGAGAAGGACTAAATGCATATACCTGCTATTTTTAAATATCTCATGGAGAGAGACTCTCACTGCAGCCTGTTCTATTTTGTTCTGAAAATGTCGACGATAGACAAGGCGCAGACTTCCATCTGTGTCACCGGTAATGAAGTAATACAGTAAGTGTTGGATGGAGCAGTGAGTGACAACAACCCCGCCCACATTTAAGAGTACTGTTTGCGGTGGAAACGCTAGAGTCTAGGTACTATGTCTGAAGGGTTACTTTTGGTTCCAAAGGTACCATACGGAAAGTGTTTGGTGGAAACAGGGCTAAAGACAATCACACGGCTTTGTGTTTTCTACGCTCTTTTTCTTTTGGTTTATTTACTTTGGTTGTCCCACCATCTGCCATTTTGGCTCGCAGGGACAATAACTGCTCAGAAACTGCATTGATACTCCTTGGTAACTGGGATTAACTACCGGGAAAACAAAAGCACTATCCTCTTCCTGTTTTGATTGCGCAATGGCTTACACACTTCCTTTGTGCTATAAATCGAGGCTGGTAGATTGTACCTGGTGGCAGACAGAACTGCATAGTGACAGTGAGGCTTATAATGAACCCTATCTAATCTCAGATGATGTCATTATTCTAGGGCCATTACATTGTTTAATCAACATTAATTCATAATGGTGAGTGGAAGCAAAAACCATGTCCCTTTCTACTCTAATGATCTGTTGTTATCTGTTGTGTTCAATACATATTAAATATTTTGTACTCTGAAACTCTGAAAACTTGTACACAGTTATCGTAAAAAGAACAACTGTCAACACTATTTCACCAGCTTTCATCCGCAGCCTAATGAGCTATAGCGCTAACAGAGTGGATGTTAGTATATGTAGAGAGAGTGGAGGGTGTGAGAGAAGATGAAGAGCCCAGCTAGCCTGCTCTTGGACCCAATATCTCTGCGATGGAGACAGATTACCACACAAAATCCAGATTGAGCCTCGCTGGCTGGGGATCCCTTTGATATGAGAACAGGGCTAATCCCTCTAGTTCTGGCTGCTGCCATGTCTTCATCCTCCCAACCAGGTGCCCTTTCATTAACCTTTGACTCGCACTCGCACTGTGTTTGAAGAGGCTGGTATTAAACTGGCTTATCCTAGATTGCTGCTGCTGCAGCAGTGAGAAGATTCACTCTGTTTCTCACAGGTCTTTTAGGGTGCTGAATAGTACAAGAGTAACATTATGTAACCTTCAGTTAACAGCTGACCCGTGAGGCAGCGCTCTTCTGCTCCCTCTGTGGCAGGGCAACAAACTGTTCAACTCAAATAACATGCTCCTTGTAAGAGAAGTCCGAGCTATCGCATACGAGTTTACAACTCTCATGACTCCTGGCTGATACCCTGATGTCAAGTTTTTTCTTGACCAAAACACACTGTACAAAAAACATTTAAAAATACTTTTCTACTTTTCTCCTAGTTTAAAATTACCTTTTCCTACGAACATGGGTCACGTCAATAAGGCTGCGTTCACAGTACAAGCAAATTTGCTCTCATGTGACACGAATCTGATTTTTTCAGACTAGTATGGACACAGAAATCCAATTCTTTTCCAATCAGAGCTGGGCCACTTTCATATGGAAAAATACAAAAAAAGGTCCGCACACCAGAAACTGCTCCTTTTGGGAATTTGAATCGCATCACCACACGTGATGTTTTGGGCACCAGCCCTTCATCAGACATGAACAAGATAAGGAAACACACCTCTGTATGTACAACCAATGATGGTCGCCCAACATATCATGTGATAACACATGTAGCTATACAAAAACCAAGTGCAATACACTGCAAAACCAGTTCAAAATGACACCACAGGAATACATTTACAAAAAGCCTGACAGTGCCTAGTAGGGCATTAACGACTTTGATTTTTTTCAGGTCGACTTATCTGTCAATAAAGTCTAAGTCAAGTCCACAAGTCATTTGATGACGTCATCACATTGACACGGCAGAGGAAAGTGAAGTATCTCCACACATGTGATGTGTGTCTGTCAGGCCCGAACATACTCGGGCGGAACGTATGCGGAACGGACTCTGCGGAGGTCTGTGCGGACTCAAAGCGGATGTCCGCAATCCCTGTGCGTGCAAAGCTCAGATTTTACGACCGTGCAGACTCCGCTCCGCGCACCAGTGACTGCTCGGCATGTATTTTTCACATCGCAGGGATTTTTCACGGACATTTTTACAGGAAACTACAACGCGGAAGTGTGCTCGACTATGAAAGCCCGAATGACTGTGGACATTCCTCGCGGAGTCCATTCCGCATACGTTCCGCCCGAGTATGTTCGGGCCTTAGTCAAGGATAAAGTATCAGCGTAAGCCAATCAGAGGCAGCGATTGCATTCCGTACACAAGCACACAGAGAGAGAGAGGGGGAAAAAACACACGACTTGTCGACTCCTCCCGGGGGGTGTCGACTTGTGCCACTGACGTCGACAAATCGACTTTTCTGTTAATGCCCTAGTGCCTAGAGTAGAGCCACTGTCTGACAGCTCTGTAGCACCCACTAATGGCGGGCGGCTGCATGACATTTTAGCGGCCTCGTACATGAATAAAACACTAACAGGTTTAACCGACTAATATTTCTGGTGCTGACTAGGGAGGGGGTGGGCGTTTAATCGTTTAGACATCTAATCACGTGCATCCCTAGTAATAAACAAATCTTGAGGAGCATGTAAACATCCCTCCCACAGCAATGGAAAAATACATGATGTGATATAGAAACATATGCTGGAGGAACAATGTCCACACAAGTAGGTAACGAGTAAGGTGCAAGCTTCACCTGTAAGTTCAATAGATATTCACAGAAAAGGCCTCAACTTTAACCCTCTTGGAGCCAGAGTATCCAAAGTTTAAAACCCAAAAGCTTCCCTTTTCAATAACAGAGAATTTATATCACCTCCACGACAACATTGTTTGACCAGTTCAATGTCACAATATCTGAGAGAAGAGACATTATATGAAGCATGTGTAACGTATGCACTTTTCTAATTTATGCTTGGATAATCTAAATATTAATACATAACATTTGTTTGTTATTTTTCAGCATGATTTTTTGGCATTATTTGGAACTGTTTCATAAAGACCATTTCATTTTAAAATGCAGCACCAACTATAATTCAACAACACTGGGGCAGGAAGTGATGGCAGGATAAACCTTTAGCGTGACGCACAATGGTACCATGTTTTGTTTTTGTTTTGCATGCTATAAGTGATTTTAGGCCAGCACTAAGAGGATAGAAGAGATTTGCACTGTGAAACTGTTGTGAAGATTGAGTCGGAGCAATCCCAAAAAACAAAAACAAACAAACAAAAAGAAGTCTTAGTGAAAAGGTTTATCGTTCTCTCTCTCTTCCTGTTTGTTTTTGTTGTTCCAAGACAAAGCTGCGGTGGATCTTCCTGAAAAACAACAACACACACAAAGTGCAGGAACATCATTAACCTCAAGTGGTTTTAATTTTTGTGCAATGATCTGTTTCCATTTCCCATGGTCCTCTGAGAACAGTTTTAAACTCACACAGTGAGTCAAACAGTAATCTGAAGCCTCAGCAGATGTGTATAATCAGCTGCTCACTTTGAAAGGGGAACAGGGTGGACATTGAGCACTGGTCCCTGAAATTACAATTTTGTTGTTCAATTATCCATGATGCCACAGAATGATACATCTTGGCCAGAGGCCCATGTGGTCAGCGGCCTCCTGTGAGAGCTGCTCCCCCTCACTCCTCTGCTGCTGGGAATCATATAATTGAGTGTTAAGTGCTCTGTGAATGACACGACATCTGAGGAAATTTACAGTGATGCAACATGTGCTGTGATTTTGGTTGAACTTCCTGCACGGTCAAACGATTTACCAAAGGGGGGGGTGGGGGGGGGGGTCATCAGCTCAGCCACACAGCAAACAGAATTAGTAACCGGCTGTGCATGAACTTACGGCCATTGAGATAATAAGATCATTAATTTTGCTGCACTGTGGTCATGTACCTGAAAGAGGGCAGGACCTGGATGTTTGGTGGTATTTCTGAAACCAGCTTGGAAACTTCATGTTTGTTTTTAATTGCAGTGTGGAGCAACAGAAGGACAGAATTCATCCAGATGTCTTCTGATCTATGACAGAGAATGAAGCTCCATTATGGCTCCAGCTTTGAAACATTACGGACATAATCCTGTCTATGATTCTTTCAGTAAACCAGCACAGATGCAGCCGCACTGCTGTTCTTGTTGTCCATTGTTGTCTTGCTGTGCAGATAGCGACATTTAAACAACATGATTCTGCCACATAGTCTCACTCTGACCTTGTCATGTATCGCCGCTTGGTCATGGACATGTTTCACCCAACATACTAGGACTTTTCGCCCCCTTAACTTATGGTGTCCTGCCGCGTTCCCCCTGACACTGTCAGGTGTCCTTACAAACTGATGGTGCCTGGCTGACTATCATGCCAACATGAAAGGACAGCTTTTTTTCCGTCTGTCTCTGATGTGGAAGTCACTGGCCAAAGCCAGTATTGGATGACTTTGGGATGTAACCAGGTCTGGCTCATCTATACCTTGAAAGTGTTGTGTTGCAGATAGGGCTGTTGAAGTGAATGAATTTTCCCTGCTGTGATTAAGGGTGTCTCAGCAGCGTGATATGTGGTATTACCGCCACTTTCTGATGTTTCTACACATTATTATTTTGCACATTATTTATCTTGATTTCAGTACTTTCTTACAGAGCTCAATGGCTAAAGAAATTTAATCTTACCTTATGTAACGAGTTTGTTTTGTTCTCACTCCCTCTTGACTTTAGCTGTTTGTTTACTTTCCTCACTTCTGTTTCTCTTCTTGTGCACTGAGCTGAACTGCCTGACAGAGTGATTTCATTCACCAACAGCCTTTGCTGACGTCGATTCAAAGTACTGAACCACCTGAAAAAAAAAGCCGACAGGGGCTGACAAGGGACAACCGCACCAACCAGACAGATGCTCACTGATGGCCCAACACTGACCGATGGCGGGCTGTCGGCTTGGTGTGTCAGAGTAGAGTTCTCAACGGGCCCAAAAATTCAACCTGGAACTGAAATGACCCGAGGGACTTGAAGCCCGAAACCTGCCCGGCCCAACATCATCACATACATCACTAGGTCCGAGCCCGACTGAACCCAAGTTTTTTTTTTTTTAAATGGAAGGGGGAAAAAATGATGCTCCCCCTGTGCACCTCAGCAGTCTGGCTTCCCTGGCTCAAATACAGTATCTTTAATCACTTAAAGTCAACCAATCATTCATATCTTGTTTTAGCATTATTATTTTTTTCGTCCGAACGGAGTTCAGCATTCTTTATTTTTATAATTTGCATATTCTTCTTGCTTAATTATTATAGCCCTATTATCATCCCCCTTACACACACACACACACACACACAGCAGACGATACTTCAACTTCAACTCGAACACTTTATTAAAAACGGTAACTATAACCTTCAAACATCAACAACATAACATTGAATAATGAATGGATTTTGAATAATCTTAACAGACATGCATATGTTCTTCCTCACAGGCTGGTCAGAAGTGAGAACCATGGACAGCAGCATTGTGTGTTAGTGCTGCTGTCACACCCTCACACAGTGCGCTTCTCTGGCAGACACACTTTTTTTTCCCAGCCCAAACCGACCCAACCCGTCGGGCTTATTCGGGTCGGGCTCGGGCATGGGTTGAAATTGAGAACTCTTAACAGTGAGTTTTCTAGGATTTTTTTAGAAGGTGGCTCATGTGGGGTGTTGACTAATGCGGGAGAGGACATGAAATATGTGCATGTGTACATTTAATATCTGGCATTACAGTATCTTATAGTTACTTACATTTTTGTCTTTAAAATTTGAATCTAAAAAGATAATCAAACCGACAAATCATAACACAACAGATCAGCACCATACAAATGCAACATAAAGCTTCCATACTACATTCAAAAGCAAACAAGGCACAATATAAAGCAACAACAAAATGCATACAAATAACCCTAAGGTCCTGCCTCTGACCAGGCAGATAGCTAATCACATTTTAGGATAATGGCGTGGCCAATCAGATTTCAGGGGAGGCCTGTGCCACTCCAGGCCATTCCTTGACACACCCCTGAACCCCACTTCACCCTGGCCTAACTCTGCCTCTTCATGTTACGTCAAGCAAGACCAGCAGAAAGCCACAGACGCCTATATCCTCTGCAAACCAATACTAAGTGGAGCCAATACAGCGGCACTATTTCTCTTCACATTAGTTGACCAGTCGGACCGCTTCGCCTACCTAATTTGCATATAGATATAATGAGAATGTTTATTAATACCAGGTGTAAAAACACCTATGATAAGATGCAATAATCCAGATATAGATCACGTCCACACCATTGACTGTATAAAAACATAGATGGCATGACAGCTCCCCCGAGTAGTTACTTAGTAATTCTCATGCTATAAAGGGTGACATCATGATTGACAGCTGTGTGTCAATCAGTGTGCTGTTTTGCTGATAGCGATTGGGTGGGACAGGTATATAAGGGGGAACTTCCAGATCGACGGTGCACAGACTCTGGCTCCAAATGATGTGACCAGCCCAAGATGGCAGCGCCTGTACCCAGGATATTTTGTACAGTGGGAGGAAGTGGAGACGTGTTGTCCATCTTTAAGAACAGTCTAGTAAATGAGGTCTAAAAGTCAGGATCTCTCTGCTTGTGCTGCCTCGATTTTAAATGTAAATATTTATGAAATTGCAGCACAAAATTGCTGGAGTAAGAAAAAGCTATCTTGAGAATACAAATAATATGAAAGTCATCAAATTCCATATCCTCAGAATGATGATAAAAGTTGTACATTTACCTGTTGTAAATTGGCCAACAATTACACCCCAGATGAATCCAGGTGGTGTCAATAAACAAACCAGGCCAGTACATGGGAAGTGAGTGTACTTGGGTTCTATCAGCATAAGTGCAGGAGATGATTTTCAAGAGGAGGTTTTCTGAAGTTATAAGTAAAGACTGTGTATGGAGAGCACAATAAAAACAAACAACTCTCGGGATGTAATGTATGTTGTGTGGGGTCATTCTTCCAAACGTTACGTTAAAGTGAGGTAAATGGCCACAAAAACATTCAGCACTACAGCGTACACTTACCTTATCTACATTTCAGAATGAGTGTCGTCAACATAAAAACACGTTCTCCATATTCTGGTTTTCAAAGTGTACCAACTCTGTGCATTTCATGATGGGCACACTTGTGTATGTGCAGAAACACACTGTATCTGTGAAACTGAAAGAGCTGCAGTACTTGTAACACGATCACAATCAGTCCATCTACAAGTAATAGCACTCTGTCTCTCTCGGAGATAGATGATCTCCTCTTTTCACAGTAGAGTTCAATAAGAAAAGGCTGATCTACCCAGAGGGGAATCTGTACTCATCAACTCAACACGGTCTCTTTCTCTCGCTCCCTCTGTGGAGGCAATGACACACAAGTGCATTCAATACTCAAGTGGTTCACTGAAGTCAGTGATGTATCATTTATACATTATATCACATAAATGGGGACAATGATGCCACACGTACATTGGGCAAAGACTAAAGTGCACTTAGTCTTTAATTTAAAAAACATGGGTACCAAGTGCTTTTCCTTATTTTAATTTAAAAGTGGTGTGATGATATTTCAATGAGATTCTCACAAATGTCAAGTGACAAAAAAAATCATCAAAGCTTAACTGAACAGAAGTCAAAAAACGATAACAAGGGCTATCAGCTAGCAATTGATTTTGTTTACATTTGAAGACATGTAGTCATGGTCGCTTTTTGTAACAACTTTTGCCCGTCTATCAATTTTAAAGGGCCCACAGTTCGTCTTTCAAAATATACCGAATATGGCATGCCACACAAATTGGTTAGTCATTTTACGTTTTTTTCCATTCCCCTTCTGACTGCAGCACTATCATACAGTTTATAGACATCAGCAAACAGGAACTCCACAGGCGGAGCTAATGTTTTTTCATAAACAGGTGGTAAAAAGGCGAACGGCATTACAGTTGATAGCGAGCGCCGCTGCTTTCAGGAGCAGTGGAAAGTTGAATACTTTTCACTGAAAGATGAATCAGTTGCGTTTGTACTTGATTTTTTTTCTTTTAAATAACCCATATGATGCAAGAAGCTGATGCTGGCCCCCAAAGTATTTTTTACAATATCTAATCTGGCCCTCATTCAAACTAGAATTACCACCCCGCGGTTGTATGCCTCCATGCACCAGTCAAGTTTCATGTCTGTGAAAATATAGATGCTTCAAATACACCTCCCCCCGGCAACACAAAAGATCCATACCAGTGGTTCCCAACTGGTCCAGTCACGGAGTCCAGATATCTCTCTGGTCATTAGTTCAAGGTCCACACAGTTTAATGAATTCAGCATCACTCTTGCGTTCAGTCATGCTGTCGAGCTACTTTGCGGTCTCTGTCAAGTAGCTGTCCATGTGTCACTCACTCTGCAGCAGGGAACAACACTTCAAAATAAAAGCTTTGTGTCAGAAATTCACTGCACTTAAGACTAAGGGGCGATCACACCGAGATGAAACGCTAGAAGCGCGACGCCAGTAAAACAATTGTTTTCCTATGATATGGCAGGTCTGACCGGCATTCAAGCGTCTTTTTAGACGTGCGTTTTTCTGGCGTCTGAATGAGACAGATACAAGGTCACATTGACCTTGACCTTTGACCACTTAAATCTAATCAGTTCATCATGAGTCCAAGTTAACATCTGAGCCAAAAAGAAATTCCCTCAAGGTGTTCTTGAGATATCGCATTCATAAGAATGAGACAGACAAAGTCATGGTGACCTTGACCTTTGAACACCAAAACCTAAGACATAAAACCACTTGATTATGGTAAAAAAAAATTATTGTGTTTGCTCCAAAAACCTGGGTTTGGTGGCACAATCATGGCAGCAAATGCAGCGATGTCTCTGGGAAAAAAACAAACAAATGCTTTTAGACCCACTATACCAAAAGGAATTGCACCAATGTCTTGCTAATAACACAACTGTTTTTCTGTGGTAAAATCTTGGCAGTAAAGGCAGCCATGTCTCAGTAAAAAGCAATGGCTATTCGTGGCACAATCCTGGTAGTGATAGGGGCGACATCTTGGTAAAAAAACCTCTTTTCGTGGCACTATTCTCGGAGGAAAAACACCCCCATTTGGTGGCTAAAAAAGTTGCAGGAAACCCAGTGATGATGTACAAAAAACAGCTTGCTTTGTTGTTTGTGTCCCTCAAACCGTGGTCTGCAACTTGGCAGGTGTCTCGCCTAAGTGACACGCCATCCATCATCCCCTCCACCTTCCAATGACAAAGTCAGCTCATATACTAGGTCACTTTAGAAACGTTGATATGAAATGTACAAACGTAACTTATTTGGGGTTTGCAGAAACAAACAACGGCAACATTTTCTTCTGGCAACTGGGCTGGAAAAAGCCTAAATAAAATATGTGATCTTTTGCTCTTAGAAATGACAGAAAACTATCAGGTTGCAAATCTTCTGCGAAATGATGGCAACATATACGGGAATCTTCACTGGATGCTGAATTGATCATGCCTGCACAGGTCTACATATTAATGTGTCTTTGCTCTCTGAATTGCAGAATTTAAAGATCTCTTGGTCGGAGCAATGCAATGGAAACACTCCCCACTTTTACTCTGAAATGTGCTCTTGCAGAAAAAAACATGAGCATGTATTTTTGAAATATTTGTGGAGTTCTTCCACATATTCAGATATATTATTAATATCTGCCTTCCATTTATTTTCTTTGGCTGGCGGCAAAGCGCTTGTAAAGAGCATGATGGGATTACAGCCAGAGTGGGACAGTGAGGTAGCTCAAGGGGCAAAGTTCACATGGATGAACTGCTGCAGCTGGAAGGGCTGAAATCAGTCTTAGATTTAAAGTAAATGCATTTACATCTCACCACAGTCAGTCTGAGAGATGTGAAGTGAGAAGGGAGAAGACATAAAACTGAGACAGCCTCTGTGTCTCCTCTTTCTAAGCTTCCCTCTGTCTGTCTCCTCCTCTCACCTCTCCTGTGGCACCAGTGGCCTCGGCAGTGTGGCAGCTTGTAAGTAACACCTGCACCTGTCCATCACTGCTCTGTGTCTGGAAGTGCGTCAGGCTGCAGCCCAAAGGCTACGTCCACCCGTGGGTGGTTTTCACTCTGACAATTTCTATTTAATCCAACCTGAAAACAATCACAACAAACTTTTATTTTATTGTGATTTTTAGAATGCCAACTTTTATTAGATCTGACAACTAAACTGAAAGCTAGATTTACATTATCGCTTATTAATGTGCTTTGTCCATGTTAAATGAACCTGTAAAAGTAGTGAATACATGAACCCTCATATTCTGGTGTGTTCAAATAATAAATTGACAGACCTGCAAATAATGCAAAATACAGAAATAAATATGTTAAAGGTTTGAGATCTATCCTACAATAACAACCTATAACTGTGCCCATGGCGCTTTTTGTAAATTGCTAAAATAAAGCCAATTGAAAGAAATAACTTAAATAACTTAAAATATTTTGGAATTAAAGTAGTGTTGGATTTAATGTATCTGGTCAGCAGTGAATGTAATTATATTTGTGTCTGAGTGCACAATGGGACATCTGAAGCACATACGATTTTTCTTCATGTGAGACATTTGTGCTGCTAAACTTTCAAAGTTTCTTTCTGGGCATTGATTAAACCCCTAAAAATTCATCTCTGTTCATCAAAATTACAGTTTTTTTTACTCAGTTTTTGTCTCTCCCACGACGTTATTCCTCTCTCCTACAGCAGCCATTACAATTACATGCATATGGACAATTATGCAAATTAGGCAATGACATCATTTAGCGACTTCTAGCGACTTTTAGGACAGCCAATAGCTACTTTTCTTACTGAGGAGTTGGCAACAGTGCATTAGTGACGCGTTAGTGCCGTCCGGTGTGTCCAGGGCGAAGCCTAATGGCACGGGCGTGTGGATGTCTGTTCATCTTTTCGTTCATGTCCTTATTAATGCACACTTTATAACTTGCTTGTTGGATTTATTAAAAACAAATGAATGAAAACTAAATGTCTTTGAATATCTTTATTATCATTTAAAAATTAAAATTAAAATGACTGGTAAAGATAGATTATGACCGGATTTTTATGACCCTGTCAGTCAAAATGACCGGCGACGAAAAAGTCTAGCGCAACGTCTGATCCCTAGAGAACAATATTGCAGTGCACATTATGTAAATCAATGTATTTCCGTTGTTGATGATGTCTTTTCTTTTCTTTTCTTTTCTTTTCTTTTCATAATAGCCTTGTGTCATTGGTGGACACAAATACACACAAGCACACTTACACACAGGTAGTCATACAGACAGAGACAAAAGAGTAGTTCTGTGTGTTGTGCTTTAGTCTATGTCACCCCAACAACTTGTTCAGAAATGACATTACTGTTATTACAGAGGAAGTAAATTACCAAACAAGGGCATCCCTGAGTACTAGTGCTGAATTCCAGGTACTAGATCTGGTACAAATGTGAACGATACTCAACTCCAGTAAGGGATGAACACGAACCTTTGGCTTGACTACATAATCAAACAGCTAATAATGTTTAATGAACCTTGTTTGTAATTGACAGCTCTGACATGTTGAAGTGAAAGTGAAAATACTGATACATAGCTACACCTGCTCCTCCTCTGATGCCCCTCATTTTAGCGTAGTGTTACGAATCCATGTTTTTGAGACTGTCATTGCTGCACTGTAGTTCCAAGGTGGAAATGCTCAGCCATAGTGCTGACTGCTTATTTGGCTCGTGATATGTCTTGTAGCATATAAAAAACACCATACTGATTTGTTAACAAGGGTAAAAACTCGATTTTCGTTCGAGGGGTCTATAAAATGTTCAGAGCTGGGGTGCTGAGAGAGTAAGAGACTGAGAGCAAGTGTTTGTATGAGTCTGAGAGTGCATGAATGCATAAAGCTGAGTGAGAGACGTATTATTGTGTCTCTCAAGGTGAGACTACAGACAAAGGACAGCAATGGCAGCAGCATTGTCTAAGAGCAGCAGCAAATGAACGAATGACGTGATTATCTTGAATATTCCAGGAATGCAATAACTTAATGCTGCGCACCTAGCTTTGCACCGGGGGGACTGGAAAGCATCTGCACTTACAGATCAGCTGTGCCTGCCATCTGCTCCTTCATCTCCTGTGATGAGGTTTTTTTTGGGGATGCTCAGCCTCAGGCGAGATGTCGTTTCAATGTAGACTCCTCATCAAGATGAGTGACAATATTTGGGGCATAAACTTGTCCAAGTGCAGTGGATGAAGGTGGCAACAGCAGTATGCATTGCTGAGTCAAGTAAAAAGAAGTTGCGTTATAGCTTCGGCTCATTGACGAATGTTTCTGTGGGCTCGGATTATAAAGTGCGACTGTGTGTTTTCAATACACTTCATTTTGCTTTGTGTCATTTGTTTGTTTTGGTTTTTCATCTCCCTTTTTTATGGCATCTTTAAGTTTCTTGGAGGGAAAATAAATAAGTTGTTTTGCCTGTGACTCTGTGTGTGTGTGTGTGTGTGTGTGTGTGTGTGTGTGTGTGTGTGTGTGTGTGTGTGTGTGTGTGTGATGCAATTGGAAAGAAATCTCATAACGTCAAAACAGAACCCAGATATTATGATACAGCAACTTGTCTGAAATAAATGTGGCAGCTGTTTGGTCAAGATAAAATATTTTCCACATATAAAATGTCCAGGTGCAACAGCGTAGCTCACAGCAGTCAATACACACAGTGGAATAAAACATAAACTGGACATTTAATCTAAAAAATACTCACTACACAAGTCAAATATATGATAAATCAATCATAGCAAAGTCTACCACATAATCACTGAGCAGCCAGAGGATTTTAACTAATAAACACATGAACTTCAAGAAGATTTTGTCCTTTGAAAGTGAGCAACTCTTTTCCAAGTACTGCCTCTATCAAGCTTTTTAAAGTTGCAACAAACCATCTGACAATAACAAAGGATTGTGGGAAATAATGCGGTAATAAATTGGACATATGGGTGTGTGCAGGTTCATTATAGTTTAGAATTAAATGTACTAAAGAGCCCAGCTCATCCATGAGTCTGTACGATTTATTTTATTGTGTTTTCAAAACACTTTCACTCAATTAGATTTCCCTCTGATGGTGCACACTTTTAGAGATTGCAGTAATTATTTTACACAATCTATAGTGTTCATTATAGCAAATGTTATTTCCCTGGTGTTTGGAGCAAATTTACACCTTCTCTAGCACTCAGTCATGCCTCCTATTCTGTCACTCTCCTAGGCCTCCATCTGATACAGCCTCACTAAACTAAACTAAACTAAACTAAAAGTTACAAGTGACAATTATCTCGATATAGATTTCCTCAATTGAAATATAACAAATTTTCAATAAATGTTCCATATAATTAAACAACGCATACATCAGAAGAGCGGCGCACTAGAAGAAGAAGAAGGAGAAGGAGAAGAAGAAGAAGAAGAAGAAGAAGAAGGAGGAGAAGAAGAAGAAGAAGAAGAAGAAGAAGACAGTGAGACCTTCAGTAAGACTGTTTTGATAACAGTGCTGGGCAACCCCACCATTGAATTCACCACATAACATTAGCTACAGTGGCTGTAGCTGTATAGGTATTCAATTCATTTAATGCTAATAGTAAGTTAGCAAGTTAGCTTAGTTGTGGCTATTTCAATAGAAAGGAATGACAACATGAGGGTGACACGTGGGACTGTGAATAAAACATTAAAACATCAACTCGTCCGTGGACAAGACTGCTGCCTCACATTAGATAGATGCTCATCAGCAACGGTGATTTAACAATGAATAATCCTATGCTACTTTACCGTGTCATCACAGTCCGTCTTTTAGCAATGTTTTGATTAGGAAACGGCAGAAATTACAAATTTTGCGTTTAAAGATGTACAGAAAATATTATCAGCCACATTGAGATTTTTATTTTGTCTATTTTTTTGTTAACACATTCAGCTAAAACTCTTAAAAATGTGTTAAACCATCTGTACAAAGGGTTTGACATGCTAATGACCAGAATTAAGATTTTTTTTTGTGTATTTATTGTTTATTTATTGACATTATTTTAATGATAGCTTTAATGTACCTCAAATTTGTGAAATGTTCCACTGTTTGGTAAAATGTTAGTCACGTTCTGACAATATAGCAAAGTTTAAACCAGTGGTTCCCAACCTTTTTCTTGAGGGACCCATATATTGACCATTGTAGACTTTGGTCCCCCCCCCCCCCCGTACACACGTTACACACACCCGTATCCTTGCAATACGTATTTTAAATTTTTCTATACTAATTTATTTATTTATTTATTTCTTAATAAATGAATAACCTTTTGATATAACTCTAAATTTGTTTATGACACATAAATGAATTCAACTCAGACACATAATACATTCAAATTATTACACCTCTTAAAATCAAGAGGGCTTCATGACCCCCGTGGCTCTTTGGCGCCCCCCAAGACTGAAGTCATCGTATTTGGTCCACAGAAACAAAGAGAAAGTGTCAGCAGTCACCTCCAGTCTCTCTCTCTAAAACCTACAAATCAGGTTAGAAATCTCGGGGTAATAATGGACTCAGACTTGAACTTTAACAGCCACATCAAATCAATAACATCAGCAGCTTTTTACCATCTAAAAAACATTGCCAAAATCAAAGGTATAGTGTCTAAACCTGACTTGGAGAGACTTATCCATGCATTTGTCTCTAGTAGGTTAGACTACTGTAACGGCCTGCTCACTGGCCTCTCCAAACGGGCCGTAAGACAGCTGCAGTACATCCAGAATGCTGCTGCTCGGGTCCTGACCAGAACCAGGAAGTACGAGCACATTAGTCCTGTGCTCAGGTCTCTACACTGGCTTCCTGTGGCTCAGAGAATAGACTTTAAAGCAGCTCTGCTTGTGTACAAGTCTCTCCACGGCCTAGCACCAAAGTACATCTCTGACATGTTAGTGCCATATGAACCATCTCGGACTCTGAGGACCTCAGGGACCGGCCTCCTGCTGGTGCCCAGAGTCAGGACTAAACATGGGGAATCAGGATTCCAGTTTTATGCAGCTAAAATCTGGAACAGTCTTTCTGAAGATGTGAGACAGGCCTCTACTCTGACAATGTTCAAATCTAGGCTCAAAACAGCTCTATTTCACTGTGCATATGACTGAAAGGATCTTATCTGCACTCTTCTCTTTTAAAGTTCATTTTATAATGATTATTTATGTTTTTATTTTGTATTGTGATTTTAATGCATTTTCTTGTTCTGTAAAGCACTTTGAATTACTTTGTGTACGAATTGTGTTCTACAAATAAACTTGCCTTGCCTTGCCTTGCCTAAGGGGGTCCCACCCCCAGCTGGTAACCACTGGTTAAAACCACAATTAACCGTAGGGTTTCTTCAACGTCCACTTAGCTGCTAAAATCAGCCTTTAAACTTGAAAGAAACAATGATTCGACATTTATTAGAGATGCACCGATTCATTGGCCAAACATCAGTATTGGTTGATAGTCACCTTGCTGACTGCCACTGGCAAATAAGATGACATTCACTGATGGTAGTGGTCAATGTTTTTCAGTTGTGTCACACCAATTTTGCGCAGGCTAAAGAGTAGGGCTGTCGACTAATGGCGCCCTGTCGCCCTGGGGACAATAGAGGAAACATGTTTGGGAGGAACAGAAATCTTCACTGGGACACAGTAAATCGCTAGCGATGCGTCAGAGGATGCACCTTTTGTTTCCCTGATAATGCTACATTGGAGGAAAGCTAGTTAGCATTAGCTGTTAGCAGCCGGTGGCCATAACTAACTGGTGATGGAAGCTACATTGAGTTACATTATGATCCGTTAAAGCTCTATTCAGCAAAAACTACTGTTGGGTCAAATCATAATGTCATCATCATGTGTACAAATGTAATCTTGTAAAATGTCATTTCTGGCAAGAAACTTGAATAAATACTTTTGTTTGAAGGACAACATTTGTTGATGCTTCACAGCAATATAAAACAGAAATTAGAGAGGGAATTATGATATATTATAAACAATAAAAAGGCTTTTGAAACAGTTTTTTTTAAAGATGTTTTTCATGGGAAAGAAGGTTAAATATTAAAGGTTGTTTCATTAATTTGTATGATTGAGTCTGAGCTCATTCAAAGACAGTGAGGAATGAATGATTTGATGAAAAATGAGAGATTGAGAATTAAGATTTCCCTGGTACAAAAGGGAGAATAACTTACATCAGAAACAAAATAAACAAGAAAAAGACATTAGGTGCTAGCTAAGAATTTCACAGTCGATGCATTCCCAACATTTATTGTGATCGATTGATATAAGCACTTTTATTGTGACAACATTTTTAGCCATATCCCCAGCCCTAATTTTAGGTACTGAAGTCACTATTACTTCGTTCAGTGATGGCCAGTAAAAATTCTCTGCCTGGAAATTCTCTGAATTGTGGATGACCACAATAAGGAACATATAAGGAAGTAGAGGGACACTGGAACAAAGACCTGACAGAGCTGTCAGATTTTAATTTGTGTTTAAGCTACAACAGGATGTTGAGTTGCTGTTGAAGCTAACCAAACCACTGTTTCTATTAATCTACAACAGCATCAGAATGGAGTTGAAGATGTGATTCTTCTTTCTCTAAAAGATGCAGCGACTTGTGTAGCGGAAGATGGATATGTATTTTTATTCAGTTTGGCCGGTGTCTTGACATTTGAAGAGAAAAAAAAGTCCATATACCCATCCCCAGAGGACCAATTTGAAAGAAGCGCAGGGTTGCGGTGTGACATGCTGACATGCTTAATGTCTGTGAGAAGTGACAAACAATATTCACAGAAGTGCTCTAAGGGACCGACGCTCTCTCCGCCTGACATTTCGCCATCCCATCTAATTGATAAGCATTTCAGTGGGGCACACACTCTTATTCTGCCTCCAGACAACGGCTGACAAGTCTATGGGTTGTGACCAAACATGAAACAACCCTTTAAACCTTCCAGCATATGAGGCTGTTCCCATATGACGTGGGTGATTTATCAGACTAATTCGGATGTGATGGTCACAGTGATAAAGCATAAAGGAGCACATAGAAGTGAATGCACTGTCCTTTCTGGGGAGAACAGCAGCATTCACAACTGTATCCAGTAGGCTATATACTTGGAAGGAAGCCTTTAAAAAAAGTGAACTGTATATTTTAATCTCCTTTGAAAATCTTTCCCTCTGGCACAGAAATCCTCTCAGTGCTCTCTCCCATCGTCTCTGCTTCACTGGGGCATATGATGGGAGAGGCTTCAGCAGTGTCCCAAGGTAGCCGATCTTTGAGAGATGACAGGCCACAAGTTCCATTTTTATTATGATTTATTCGAGCCAGGCAGTTTTCTGTAATGGAAATTCATTTGAATCAACGCCCTCTTTCGCAGGGCCAGTTGGGAAGCACACTGACCATCTGTGGGCCAGGAAACACGGGGACCGGACCCATTTGGTAAAATGAAAGAAAACCTTTTTAATGCAAACACTCACCGAGCATGAAGATTTGAAAACAGGTCTCGAATCCCATCTCTTGGTTTGTGGGCTGTTTCCTGTCCACCTTATACTGTAGTTTTTGGTTTTTCTTTTAGCTTTAACACGCCTCTGACCAGTCTGAAAATTAATACAAGTCATTTTTCTACATTGATTTTTTCTATCCATGCTTTTGTTGTTGTTTAACAGCACAACGACATCTGATTTTCCTTTCTTTCCTCCCAATGCACAGAGCTTGTGTCAGGGCATTAGTGAGTTGACAGAATGACATATTAGCTACATCACCTCTGGGGAGGAAAAGGCTATTGAGAGACTTGTTACAGTCAAATCTTAGATCTCTTAGCTTTGTTTAAGATTAGCAAAGTGTTTGGGAGATAACCCTGTCAAACACGGGAAATATACCACTGGAACAGCACTGTGTGACTGGTATAGTGCTTTATGTGAGTGCAGATCTTAAGTACAGTTTAAATCTTACCACCACAATCTAATCATCAAAGTAGAAGGTGAGAACATGAATTCTGCAGCACACAGAGCAGTGATAGTCAATGTTTTGTGTTTAAAGTTATTATTATTTTTATAGCAATAGCCATTCAATGTATGTATATTCTGTAATTACCTCTTTTTATAGTAGGTTCATTGTTAGTGGCGGAGTCCGCCATTACCGCAAATTATTCAAAACGAAACAGACAAAGAATTCATAGTAAACTAGTGCTGCCCCCGACTAAGAATTTTCCTTGTTGACCTAATAGTCATCATTTAGGGCCATTAGACGACTAGTCGCCCACTTGTTTACGATATTCAAAATAATCCCACACTATGGATTTCCTGCCTGACATGTTATTAACTAGCCTGTGGAATAACCACAGGTACCAGCCCTGGAAATTATCATGACTCCAGTCTGACTGCTGAGCATGGCCACTTCCTGTGTCTGTCCTTTCAAATTAAATTCCCACATGGTCCAGTCAAATAGGTTTTGATTTATTTTGACAAGGTGCAGCTCCTAATAGAGTTTCACGTTGACTTATTTTTTGTTGTTCGTTTTTTTTTTTCGTGACTAAGCGACCAATGAAATCTTAGCGACTAATGACCTTTCTGGTCGACAAACATTTGGTCAAATATTAGGGGGCAGCCCAACAGGAAATTATGCAACATGTAGTTCAATGAGTAACGAGAGATGAGGACATAAGTCGGACTAATATCAGTTTTCAGTCAATGCGTCTGTAATAATACGATAATAACAGCCACTTCGTTAGCATGGAGGTTGCACAAACATTAGCCACGATACCTAGAAGAAAAAATACTTTGCAGGACGGCTAAGCTGTTACTCACAGTCTTTAGGTGATTTACCAAGGTGGTTGTTGGCTACATATGTGATTTGCCAATTTCCTTTGGCATATCTGGCACTCAAATTTTTCAGTCGTGCTGGACTGCAGGTGACTCGCGTTAGATGAGAATGAGTAAGAATCACAAAAATATCTCCAAATTTTAATATCCTTGTTTGAAAATAACTAGTAATAGGTAATGTTGATGCTTAGTGAATAATGTTGAATAATGTTTTCTTAACTTAAGGTTTATTTGGGATTTTTGGGGTGATAAAGAGAGTAACAGAACAAGACGGAACAGCTACAGTGAGCTGCTAGGTGAAGGTGATAGCACACAACTGCTCAGCAAGATCACTAACTTGTAAGTTGTTGGGAAAACTACTCAGTCATATGCAGCATGAAATCAGATAGGGGTCGCAATTACAGTAGTTTTCATTCATTCATCTTCTAACCGCTTCATCCTCTTGAGGGTCGGGGGTGGCTGGAGCCTATCCCAGCTGACATCGGGCGAGAGGCAGGGTACACCCTGGACAGGTCGCCAGACTATCACAGGGCTGACACATAGAGACAAACAACCGTTCACGCTCACATTCACACCTACGGACAATTTAGAGTCACCAATTAACCTGCATGTCTTTGGACTGTGGGAGGAAGCCGGAGTACCCGGAGAGAACCCACGCTGACACGGGGAGAACATGCAAACTCCGCACAGAAGGGCTCCCACGCCCGGGATCGAACCGGCAACCCTCTTGCTGTGAGGCGAGAGTGCTAACCACCACCAATTACAGTAGTTTTGACTGACTTAATTAAAAACATGATAAGTTTGTTTGGCTGCACTGTAATCGCAAACACTAGTTACTCCTCTGTTGTATATCTGACAAAGTGTTTCTCTGTAGTTACCACCAGTAACCACCAGTGTGCCAAAAACAACCAGGACTGAAATCTTGAGGATTATACCTGAGTTTACTCAATATAAAGCAAATTTTCATGCTGTACATTTCTGAAGTTCTCCCTAGCAGGCTGATCACAGTAGTTTCTAAAGGAGAAATTTCAGGAACCACTTCATGGATGTTTTAAGTCCGATCAAGCCCATTATTTATGAGAAACTAAACTCAAATTGATGATGTTACAGACAGGATGTGCAGGGTCTTTGCAGCTGTGCCCTGCAAAGGAACATGTGCAGTAAGTTAAATTTATGTGCCAGACAAACCCACACAGTGACTTATACTAGAAGCTGGTCTGAGCTAAAAAGGATGAATGTTTGAAAATGTGATTACCTTAAATTTAACCGCTCTGTCATGGCGACAGCTGCTCCGTCCTCCTCTGCCTCCAGTGCTCCCCCTCACCTACTGCAGTGTTTGGATCACTCTGGTTTTTGGGTGTTTTACTGATTTTCCCTCTTATTTCAGACCCTGCTATACCTCACCTGTCCACACGTCACCCACCTCTGTCAGTCAGCTGACCATACAACCTATGAAAACCTATCCTTTTTGCATAATAAAGATGAATCTAATTTGACAGATCTAATCTTGCATCCTCAGGATTTTTCCCACATAGAGCATTACGACTGACTGCACAGTGTGTCGAAAATTACGATCCACCGTTCAGCTTTGGGCTTTTTTTTTAACGACTCCTAGAAGCCATCATTCTTGATGTAACAGTCTGTGCTCATTTTTAGTTGGACTTTGACATTTTATTATTATGGACTGAATGATCTTCTTGTTCTTCCAGCGACACTGTCTGTTCCTAGTGTTCCTGTCATGCACACATGTAAAAACTCCATTTGAAATTCTATTAACATTGCCAACCCGAGTACTTGTTAAAATGACATTAAAACAATCAGGTTACTCTAAAAAGCCAAGAGTAACCCTGTTTATTATGTGCATGTTTATGTACTGACTGTCTACGCTACCTTGCAGCAGTGGCAATTCAGTCTCAGCTCTTTTTTTATTTTCTTTGTATAATCACCATGTAAGTAAGCTCCTTTTATACTGTATTTGCCGTATCTGTGACACCATTAGGGCTGCCTATGTGTTTCCACGCTGTCTAACAGATACACAGTAAAATCCTAATTTAACACTTCCCTCCAAAATGCGGTACTTTAGTGATTTAGTATTGCACTTTCACAAATTTGGGGGACTCACAAGAGACAGCAGAGGATGAGCAGCCCGGTCACCAGTTGTCACCAGTCTGCAAGCCACAGTAATGTTACATTTGTAAATTTCAGACACATCATATCAACATTTCTAAAGTGCCACAGCTCTGATTACATGTATAGGAGCTGAGTTTCTCATAATGAGGAGGAGGCAGTGGCTGGATATATCATTGCTGTGGATGGCTGCAGACCACTGTTCAAGACCAGTGAGATTTCCATTCCTGTCTGTGGCAATAAACAAAACAGGTATTTTTATTTATCTAATTATTTATTTTAAAGATTTTTTGGGCTTTTTTGATAAGACAGATTCAGTATGAAAGGGGGGAGAGAGAAGGGATGACATGCAGCAAAGGGCTGTGGGACGGAATCGAATCTGCAGCTACTTAAGCAAGGACACAACCTTTTGCACATGGGGCACCAGCTCTGCCTGGTGAGCGACTGGGTGCCTGAAAAATGCCAGAAAAAAACAAAACATCAGGACATTTCCAGCCATGTTTTGGCAACCAAACCAAGTATTTTTTTTAACAATACGTTGGGGACATTTCCAGGCATTGTTGTGGAAACAAAACCGCGTATTCTTTAACAAAATGTCAGGACATTTCCAGCCATTATTTTGGTGACCAACCCAGGTGTTTTTAATGTGACCCTGGAACATTTCCTACTGTGTTTGTGGTAACAAATGTGGGTAATTTTTTTCTTTTCGAAACATCAGTACAATTCCAGCCATGTTTGTGGTGACCAAACTGGTTATTTTAAGCCAAAATAATATGTCTTCCTTACCCTAACCAACTGTTTTTTGTGCCTATACCTAACCACACGTTGAAAACAGCATTGTCACAACATAAAACTGAAAATTGTACCATAGAAAGAGTAAAGTTTCAACATATCCACATGTGAAATATACAAATTTACTATATTGGTGGTTTGCAGAAACGTATAATGCCAGCATTTATTCTGCTGACTGGGTTGGGCTGAGACATCTTCAGCCCCTAGTGTCAATAAAGCCAGGGTTCCCACATTTCACTTTTCCATGACAAGCTGGCACACATGAAGAAGAGGTGGAACACAGGGAGAAAACCGAGAAAACGTATGTGATGGTGAATGAAACGTCACAAATCAACACATATTTGAGCTACGTTATGTCAACATCTACAGAAAATAAATTTGCCTTTAAGTTGCACTATGTTACATTACATGGAAGGTTAGTGACGGAAGATTCATGTTAACATTTCATTGACCACAACAAAATTCTTGACTTTTCCAAAACTTTCAACGATTTGTATTAATTTCATGACTGTTCCAGGCCTAAAAAATGTGATTGTGAATTTCCATGACTTTTCCAGGTTTTCCCAATACAATGGGGACCCTGTAAAGCTCCAGAAACATGGGACCTCACGCTTTCCAAATTGTAACTTCATAGTGCCCTGCATTAGACCCACCCTGCCTCCTGAATTCCCACTTAGCCCCCACTTCCTGTTTTAGTATAAAGGTTTCTTGTTTTAAGTTTTTAGTCTCAAGCACACTCCCAAGATAACCCTGATGACATTATCAAGGTCCTCCAGAGCCACATAAGACATTATACAACTTTTTAATAGGCTGAAAAATGCAGGAGTTCCAAAATAAATACAATCAATCACATTTGGATAGACACAGAGAAAGATTTATGTACTTAATGTAGGCCACTTATAAATGTAAATACTGGCTTTGTTTTGTGCTACATGTCATTTGTTATTTTCAAAGGCAGAGTAAAGAGTGAGAGAGTTTCTTTCTGTAAAACACTGGATTTCTCCTTTACATAACAACTGCTCAGTTAAACCTCAAAGCTGAGCTCAAACATGGAGCTTGAGTTCTGCACCATTTCAGGCCCCCAGGTGCTGTCTGTGTCGGTGTCCACGGAGTCTGGATTCAGTGTCAGCAGCAGTGAGACATCAGCGCTTAGGGCCGTCATAAGCCTCTCCGTAAATGTCAAGTGACAAAATGTGAACTCTAGGCGGCATAAAGAGGGACAACCCTTTAAAGGATGACTTTGTATAGATGTGACAAATGTATCATCACAGTGTCACAGGGTTCATCCATAATTCAGTGCTTGTGTGTTTGTGGTTGTGTGTGTGCGTGTGTGCATGTGTGTGTATAAAAAGGAGAGAGTATGATGTGCCAAGGACAGGAGACATATGGAGGGAGACAAAGTGAGGTGGTGAGTCGACTACAACCTGGACGTGTTTCAGCAGTTATGGAGGACATATTTTATTCTTGGACTTTGAGCACTTCACTCTCAGACGTTCTGTCTGTTGATGTAAGACTATCCCTGTGTGAGTGTGCGTGTGTGTGTGCGTGTGTGTGTGTGTGTGTGTGTGTGCGTACTGCTTGTGCACTTGTGTGTATGGCCAAAGAGAGACGAATATTAAAGATGATTTCTGTCGCTCACAAACTGATGTTTTCCTGAGCGAGAGAGGAGGCATCGTCTGCCAGTTTGGCTGAGCGTACACTGTCATGTTCTTGACTGGGATGTCAATCACACTCTGTGTATCAATTCACTGTGCTCGCTGACTGCCAGTGGAGCTCTGAGGAGATGTTCTTAATTTTTTGGTTCAACTGCTGCCAAATACTGTACAGTATAACAGAAAGCAGCACTGTATTATTACAGTATACAGTATGGCTGTAACAGTTTGTGAATTCGTACTGAACCGTCACAGTACGGGGGTACACGGCTTGGCGCATGCAGAATAAACAGTATGTATATTGATGCATGTAATGTGGGGAAAAAAATGATCACAACAAGAAGACTGGCGTGCCAGTCAGTCACACTATGGTGAGCACAAATTAAATGACGGAGCAGGAAGACCCGCTAGCTGGTTCCTGGTCAGCTACAACAGCAACAGAAAGTTTTGTATAAAACTAGGGATGGGCATGAGTGCTTAAGTACTTGATTTGAACGTCAGTATTTGTTGAAAATACTGCCCAACCTCCCACATGAGAAGATTTTTCATTCCCCCTGACGCCGCCGGGCGCGTATCATGCCAATGTTAAAGGACGGCTTTTATCGTCGGTGTCTGACACCACAAGTCACTGCCCAAGCACTGGATTTTGATGACTTCGGAGTGAGACCAGGTTGGTTTATTAGTCTTTTTTTTCGTGAGTGCTAGAGTACTCCATAATAATTTAATGCAAATATTCATAATCAAAGTTACTAAAATGCCCATCCTTATATAAGACAAAGACACTGTTTTGGCATTGATCCACCATTGTAAGGTATATAAATGAGAACACATTGAACGTCATAACGCACATTATACAACAGTTAGTTCCGGCCCTGCAATCTGATTGGTCGAGAGACAGTAAAACCGTGACGATATTGGAGTACAACATCACGGCTATTTCACTGTGTATGTATCACTCCGCCTCACAGCTGATTGCAATCAACAATCAAATCAAAACTGACGGTTAGTGTCAGTTAGGTCAGCAGTTGCGTTGTAGGCTAATTAATTCATCCACTGTCAAACAGCCAAAAATATGGATTTATTTCCTAAAATAAGTTTTGAATTGAACTATGAATGGTCATCAGAGGAAGATGAGGGAGAGGAGAAGCTGAATCCATCTGAGCACACATCCAGGTTTGTCAGTGTTTCATCAGCGGAGCTCAATGACTTGGAGAAAAGCAACATACTGTCAGATCAGAAGGCAGAGTCGGCTGTGCCTGTGAAGCGACAGTCCACCATGCAGTCACCAGAGACTTATTTCACCGGCTGCACAATTAATGGAAACGTGCAGATAAATGTGTATAAAGAGTAAGTGCCTGGCGCACCATGTCTGCGTTACATAGCAACGGTGACAGCGGAGTCCTGAGGGAACTATTTTTGTTGTGAGAAGACAAATAAAATGCTTAAATTATCTATTTTGTCCTCATTTTTCAACATTTCTTAATCAGCCTTGCTTATTTAACTGTTGAACTGTTGTATAAAAGCAATATCACACTCGAGCTCGTGATGTTGTACTGTGATATCGTCACGGCTGTGATTCGATATCACAGTACAACATCACGAGCTCGAGTGTGATATTGCTTAATTTAACAGCCTCGCCCAGATGTGCCGATCACCAGGATGATAAATGTTTAGGTGCTTTGAATGTTCAGATATAGTCAAGATTAAACTTTTTAAAACTCTCCTCCTGGTGCACAACTTTTATTTCTATTATTCTGTGCACTTTGGTATTTTCAATTTTATCGTTTAAGAGTTGTTTTCAGTTTTATACCCTGTTGTGTCCTGTTGCCTTTTGGGAAAGTTTGTATTCAATGTTTTTGCAGTGTGATACAGAAATGTCTGAAATGTTCCTCATTTTTATAATGAAAAAAGTTTACCAAAGCTGCCAGTGGGCAAAATACTACCTCAGCAAGATGATTTTGTCTGTCTCTGACACTTACACTACTTTCTGAAAATAAATGAAAAGAAACCTATCTCTATGCATTTGGGTTTTTTATTCCCCGGCTGCATCAATCTTGCAATGAACTGTGACTCTTAAACAGGGGTGTGAACTAAACGTGATTTTTATGTACCATCCCCACGTGTGTTGTTATTAATCATGATGATTTTAATTTGCAAGCAAAGAGAAAGAAAACAGGTTTCCTGAAAGAGCACCGAGCAAAGTAATCTTCCAATAACTTCTGTTCAAAGAATATCAATTATAATTGCCCTTCTTGATTGAGAGTCTGTGTATTCAGGCATATAAGCTTTCGCCCACATAAGCTGCAAACTGAATTATATGTTCAATACACCAATAATACGTATCACTCTTTTTGACAGTTTATGCGGTTTAAGTGGCAGAGGATATGAAAAGCAAATGATAGAGAAATACATGAATAAAACATTGGCATTTGGAAAACATATAGATAGGGTGGATATGTCTTATGTAAATATGCAAAACAAATATCATTCCAGGGTATATACATAAATGGAATCGTCTCTAAGACTAGGCAGCGAGAGGATATGCTTTGAGAATGGAAATCTCATTAGTTTGATATCAAATAAAAGCAGTCATCTGGAGGGAATGGCACCGACACTGCAGTGAGGGAGCACAACACACAGAGGGAGAGTGAAATTTGTCTTTGAAGTCAATGGTATTTACAGAGGAAATTTTGGGCTATTTCAAGCTGTTTTCGTCCTGAAAAGGCAGCCTGTGTTTTCTTGCTAAAGTTTGCTTTGCAGGTGCAGAGAAAGCCGGCAAAGTGGGGGTTCTTTTTCCCCAGGTTGTAACCTCTGTTGCATTACGACACTTTTAATTCATCATAAATGCAACCTCACATCAGGTATTGTGTGAATTCTTCCAACCGGGAGGTGATTTACAACTACAGCACAGCATCCCCCCGTGAAGTATAATTGTTAAAGCATTATTCCAAATGAGGGTTTGACTAATGACAACTCTCATGTCAGCCGTCAGATCGCTGTTTACCGCCGCGGTATCATTCATCCCATCTTCACAGCGGCCCAGTCAGCGGGGGATACAATCAAATAACATGCAAATTATTTTTTTGACATACAATCATAATTACCAATTGCATTTGCATGATGTAGATGTATGTTTAATTGTCCCGAAGCCTCATTCACGACATGTCTCGGCTGATGACAAAGCCATCTGACAAATCGAGCTTAATGAGGTAAACCGTGGCAGTTAATCTGCGCAAAAACATTGACACAAGAGGAGTTCATGCAGATGAGCAGATTAGAATCAATAATTATGTCAGATCAAACAAGTGATTATCAAAGACGTATCATTAGCTTTTTGGGTCATCTGTTTTGAATTCATTTCAAACCACTTAGTGGCAATGATGATGAAGAAAGGACTTCATTACATGCACTCATTTGGCGCACTACCTCCCTGCACTAATGCACATAAATAACCATGAAAGTTAGAGATGTTTAAAGAATGAACTGTCTGGAGTGATTGTGTGAAAGCTGCTGAATGCATTTATTTTGTGCCAAAGTGTTTCACTTCCTGCTTTGTGTTTCTGTTTTTACTGTATATGCTGTATTGTGGTTTTATGTTTAAATCCATTTTATGTCTGTAAAATGTAATACGAGCAATCATGTGGGTCTCAGGAGGACGCGGGAAGGACAAACGATTTCCTGTTCCATCGTCTCTTATGATGATTATTCCTCAGTTCTGTAAATTATAAAAAAGGGCCCCGCTCGCTGTTGTCGAAGCTGCAGGACATTGCTTGGTCTTGTATAATACATTATTCACCCTGCTACAACACTGACATGCATCTAAATGATGAGTGCATCTATTTATTTATTAATCAAAAATACTGTATACATCGAACTTCAATAAAAAGGTTCTCTATCCATTTCTGAGACCACCACTACATCATAATCATCGTCATCGCCACCACCAGCAGCTACCAGCGGCCGCCACATCATCCACTATGATATAAAAAGCCCAAAATGGGGCGTGTTGTCACAGCCTGTGATGGATTCAGGGGGCAACGCTGAATGTTGATCAAGGTGAGGCATGGAGGAGGCCCTGCTTGTCAGGGACCCGCCAGCATCCCCAGGCAATCTCTGCAGTCAGGAGATGGAAAGAGCAGCGCTCTGAAATCCATCATGTGCCACCTACGAACGGAGCATTGATAGAGAGGAGCCGCTGTCCCCCAAGTAACAACGTGTGAATGGACTTGGGATTTCAGAGCTCGTGGCACAATTTCAGCAGGAATAATGAATTAATGGTGCATGTTTGCTGATGCTGAATAACTCAACAACCATTCTTTACTATAGAAATAGAAAAATACATTTTAGCTGAGGGTTTGATCTATATTGTAATATCTCTAACATACAGCAAACTATAATACATGTTTCAAGAATTTAAGCAATCAGACATTTTTAGTAGGGCTGCACGATATATCATTTCAGCATTGCCACTGCGAAACAATAGTCGCATGGCAGGGCATGAGATGTCAATTCAGACTAATGAACTCAAACACGTCTTGCTTCAACTTTTTGTTGCTTGATACAAAGGGAAACTCGCACAGTTCACATTTTCCATGACTACTGTTACCAGCATGCCTTCCTCTTTCAGACAGGTTACATGTGTATGTGACATAGTCTGGTACCGTTTGTTATGGGAAGTGAGACTGGAAGTGCAAGCTGTTCCAAAGCTACAGTAGTCAGCAAGAATAGTCTAGATAAGCTCAGGTTCCACTATAATGACTGTAGAAAGGGACAAGTTTTGAGTTCACTGCATTGAAGAAATAAAGCATCTGTTATTCACTGCAGAGTTGCTGGCCATACAGTGAAAGCTAGTGACCAGCTATGAGCCAGGCAAAAGCTAATTGAGTTAGTTATGGTTCAGAACCGTGGAGCTGGAAAGATAATGTTAACACTAACAGTTATTTTACAAGGAAAGTCTGTCTGAAAAACAACCAAAGCAGGCCCTGCCACTGAACCACAACCTTAAAATAATCAGTATTAATATGACATAATAGATCATTGATTTCAGCCTGAAGACAATAGTGTCCTTGGGGTTAGTCAATCACTTTGTTAAAGAGATAGTTCAGATTTCTGAGGTGGGGATCTACAGGATACTTATTCATAGTCAGTGTACTGCATACAGCATATGACAGTCAGCACACCCCCAGTTTGGAGAAGCAGACTGGAGTCCACCACGGAAGCTAAGCAATGCACTGCTGTGGCCAAGGGCAGCAGCGAAACCTATTTCATCTACTTAAAAGAATCCCACCTAAAATAATCAGTATCTTGTTAAGCTACGTTGAGAGTATTTTCACTGCTTTACCTTTTCGTCAGACAGCACATTCCAACAGGGAAGCTAATTCGGCTTCAGCGACCCAGCTATCTTCTCGTCAAAGCCACCAAACTCCACTGGCAAAAAAGTCATTTTAGCTCACTGAACACGGGAGCTGCTGGTTTACCTCTGCCTCGATCTGTTAGTTAGTTTGTGTTATTGTGTGACTTGGTGAATCCAGACTAACCAAACACCACAGTCACACAGTAACACAAACTAACTGTTCAAGGCAGCAGTCGACCAGCAGCTCCGGCTTTGAAGAGAGCGATGTAACAGCCTCATTTGCCCGTGTGAAATCACTGTCTGGCAGTAATGTAAAGCAGTCAAATATTCTAAATATAGTGTACAATTAATCGAATATTGACTTTTTATGGTGGCTAACATATGTTTTGTGGCTGACCCCTTCGCAGCAGTAGATTGCTCAGCTTCCATATTGGACTCCATCCTGCTTCTCCAAACTGGAGGCGTGCTGACAGACATCTACTGTATAATAATACACTAATACACTGTCTATGGATGACCCCCAATTTCCACCAGATGTGTGTTGGTTGCGTCTGCGCTCCGGCACGGCAGCGGAGCCGATAGGATTCAATTCTAGTCAATGTGTGTGTTACCACCGGTTGCGGCTGTGCTGCGTTCCGGTTCCGTCACAGCTCGGGCACTCTGGAGCCCTCCGCAACAGATACGCAGGACTTGTGTTTTCGCAGCAATTCAGCACAGAGCAGATCGTGCGGGGCAGGAAGTCGTGCACAGAAACAAAATAAAACATCCGGTTAATTTTCAAAATAAAATACACAGTGTTCACGGCGGATCATATTTCCCTGCACTACACCTTGAAAACTACATAATGGGCAGAGGCAGGCCTGAAGTCAACAGGTCAGAGGTTTTCAGACGTCATTTCACCCTGTTGACACCATGGATGAGGAGATATTAATCATGGAGGTGCACCGAGATGTCTTCCGGCGGAGCTGCACCGCTCCACACAGCAAACGCAGCCGGTGCTTGTTGACGGATGGCGGAGCACACAGCGGATAACCAGCACTGCCGTTCCGCAATGGACACGCATCCAGTGGAATTCCGGCATAAATAACCCATATAACCCCAGTTCCAAAAATCTGAATTTGCCCTCTAAACTACCTAATTCTCCCTCCCTACCTCTAAGTCTTTACAATAAAAAGTCCTTTTCAGTGGTAATTATTATTTTCAATGCAGATACATTCCCCTACAAAATCACACCAATAATTCTAAGATGATTATTTCAGTGTGTGGGGTGGAGTTGTGGAATGAGTTAGATGAGGAGTTAAAGGGAAGCACAACCATAGAGCACTTTAAAAGATGTACAGACACAGTATTTTTAGGAAAAAGCAGACAAAGATGGGTGATGCTGATGGGTTGGGTTATTGGTTTATATATCTATCTGGGCATGGCTGAGGTTTGGTTTGTATATTTAATATCTAAGACTGTTGTTTATTTGTCGGTATTAATGGTTGTAAATTGGTTTGGGGGTAACACTTTACAATAAGGTACACAAAATTAGAGTAGTTACTGAGGAACTAATGAGTAGTTACTGAGGAACTACGCTACACAAAATTAGAGTAGTTACTGAGGAACTAATGAGTAGTTACTGAGGAACTACGCTACACAAAATTAGAGTAGTTACTGGCATGATACGCAGTTGGTTACCATAACGGCACAACAATAAACACCAACACCCAACAAACACCAATTTTCACCCCGGGAGAGCAGTGTTCGTGTCCTGTGAGATTATAAAGCCAAACCCTGTTCTTTTTTTCGAACCCTAAACACATGTGTTTGTCATTGAAGGAAAAAAAACATCAATTTGCGGTGTTGTACTGATGTAGTGCGTTTAATTTGAAAGAAGACAATGCATGTAACAGGCAGAACTTGACACGGTGTCCCAGAACGTCAACAACCAACGCACCCAGGGTACCTTTCACATTGTATGTGGATGTGGAAAGTCCATGACCAGACGTGGATATGTGCCGAGGTCAGAGCGACAATGTGTTGTCTGGGATGGGTCATTTTACGCCTGTTAAANTGTAACAGGCAGAACTTGACACGGTGTCCCAGAACGTCAACAACCAACGCACCCAGGGTACCTTTCACATTGTATGTGGATGTGGAAAGTCCATGACCAGACGTGGATATGTGCCGAGGTCAGAGCGACAATGTGTTGTCTGGGATGGGTCATTTTACGCCTGTTAAATGCATTGTGTCTTTTCAAACTACACTTCCATCGGACGCCGCCTGTCCACATATCATTCTGCTGTGACAGGTGTCATGTGGCTGACCGGTGGCTTATCATAACACCATGAAAGGTTCTGGCCAGTCGCATTATATGAATACAATTCTGCAATCAATGCCGTTCCTTCTGGTTTAATCCATCTTATTACAGAGCAGTTATGTTTTGGTGAAGGAAAAATCCCAGAGGCTCCATTTGCATTGATTTTGAATGGTATCAACATATTTGAAGTGTATCTCATGTGTTGTTGTGTTCTGGTTTATACCTGACATTTTTTGTACATTGTTTAAACTCCATGTCGCCAACTCCTTGTGTCAGTGTGAAGAAGACTGAAACTGTTGTAGCTTGTGGTTTGTTTTTGTTTGAATATATTACAGAGATGCTCACATTATGAAAATTAAAAGATGCAGAATGTGTTCTGGAACAGAACGTAGTGTCATGTTCTGTAGAACCTCTTTGTGGGGCCAAAAGTTTGTAAGTACAAGTGGAATGTTGCAACAGACAGTTTGACTACAGCAGTCAAACAGTGCAGACGGACATCACAACTCGAATTTCAAAAGAGATCCACAACACCACGAAGATGCTCGGACAACGTATTTTTGGCCGAAAGGTTTGTCTCTATCTCTCTTTCTGTAGATCCATGGCTTTTAACGTGACCTTGTGAAATGAAAAAGTTTCCATGACTTCAGTGTGTTTTTCGATACTTGCAGTCAAATTATAGTCTATCTAGAGGTTTTTTTGTAGTCCAGCACAGATGCTAGTGTTACCCTGATTCCCTCGACAAAAGCAGAGGGGATTTTCCCCTTATATTCGATTATTGCAGGAAAACAACAGTTTATGATACTTGTGTGTTTTGTACAGCAAATAATCTTCAAATATTTACACCACTATTATGATTTTTGAAGTGTAAATGTAATCAGCGGAATTAAAAAGCTAATGTTATCTAAATTACTTCATTCACTGCCCCAACAAGGCTGTGAAGCTGTCAACGTGATGACACTCTGTAGTCTCATTTAATCACTCGTTAGCAACCACCTTTGTAAGACACCTAAAGGCTTAAAATTTCACAAGTAGGATATTTGCTGACATATCTTATGTCCTAGAACAAAATGTGAAAGTCTTTGGTGTTAAGCACAGACCTTATTTCAGGCACCTAACCAAAACCAGATTCAAAAAATTCATTGACTTCAAGACAAGGAAACCAAGTGTGCAAAAATGCAAACTCATTTTCAGGGTTTAGGACTCATTCCCAGACTACTCTATAAAGGCATTTTAATTTTCAGTCAGTGTTCATCTTATTTTTCTTTATTCTTAACAGAAGAAACAAGGATCTCGTAAGAAGACTGTGGCTGATGAGAAGAAACAGCACTCCAGCCATCAGACAAGGTAAGGACATACACTTCAATACAAAATACACTTCAGTGGTCTGTTTCATTCGCAGCCTTTATTAGGGTTTAGAAGGATTTTACCAGAAATAAAGTAGTATTAATACAAGTATTTACATTTTCTAGTATGTAGTTTCTTGGTAGTAATCCAAACCTTTAAGAGTTAGTGCCAGAGCTGCAGACCTGAAATTTGAAAGCAAAATTCTCATTGTTTTTTAACTGGTAAAATCTTGGAGCGCTAAAAAAATAAAATAATAAATATACAGGCAACATGTACAAACTGTCTGAGATTAGTGTTTTTAGTGTCAAGTATTTAAGTTTGACGCAAATTGTTTCTGATTGTGTTAACTGTGAGAGTGATTTTTTTCTGGAAACAATTCTTGCAAATGATTTATGATTCATTTATCTGGCCTCGAAAGTAGAAAAACTAACTGTGTCTCTCTTAACCACCAGTGGCGGTGTCCAGGATGTACCTGCTGCTCCAGTCTCAGCAAAGCCAGCTTGGGAGGACCAACAGCCAAAGAAGAAGAGCTGGGGGAATCGCCTCTTCGGTTACCTTGACGTATGTTTGACGTCAGAGTGTCAGAGCTTCACATTAATCTCATTTTAGTAGACTGTAACATTTATATTTAAACATTTTAGTTGGAAATGGCTGCGAAAAAAGAAGTTTAAAACAGTTTCCTCATAATATTGCTTTGGTTTTCACTCTACAGAAGAAAAGTGTTCCTGGTAGGAGGCCTTCAGCCCCACAGGAAAGGTAAGACGCTCATTCAGAGTGCGTTTTTGTTTCTACAGACATGTTGTTTGCTAACTCTTTAATTTTCCCCACAATACTCCAGAGATGAGCACAAGGACACAGAGTGTCTGTATGATTTATCTCTGTAAAATAACCAACCATGTTTCTCTTTAGACCTACTGTCACCACCTCAGACGCTCAAACTGCGTCACTAAAGGAAGCCATGAGGAACTTTTGGCGTTGGCTGTCGATCAACGGCAGGGTATGTTTCACAGAAAAGAGCCAATGTCACCAGATATTCACCAGCCAGGACTCAGTGAGAGTACTGATATAGTTAATTGTTATGTTTGCATTATTGAACAATTCAAGTTTGTTTTTCCTCCAACAGAGAAAACATCGCGTCTCACCAGTCAACATCACCAACGCTGAAAAGACGGACTCACCAAACCCTGAGAGGAGGTAGTGACATTCATTCCATGCTGCTTTCAGTGTCTGTCAGGAACATAAAAAGTTGATAATTTTTCTTAATTCCTCTTATATTCACTGACTAATATTCTCACATAGATAAACTTTTCCTAACATATCATATTTTTAACTATAAGTAACCTTAATGAAATCATGTTCTTCCAGTTTTTCGGTGGTTGTTTTAGTTTAAATCTTGCAGTGATATTCTGTAGCTCAAGTATTCTTAAAATATTTTATTTATTACTTTTACCTGGGAGTCTTTTTGTGTATGTTCTGCCTCTTGACGATGACAATTTATTCTTACAGCAGCAGCCCTGCAACAACGAACAACAACACAGATGAGCAGGACGAGCATGACGACGTGACGTCGTTTTGCTCACTGGATGACGTCACGCAGGCAAATTCAGTCGACATCACTGACCTCGAGGAGAAGCTGTTCATGGCCCGACTCAACGAGTAAGTGAAAAGCTGTCACTACATTTTGTGTATCACTACACCAAAATGTTCCAGTTAACCGTCATGAACTGAAAACAGACTGAAATAGCAAAAGCTACGGCTATGCCTATACTGTCTGGGGTTACACCAGGGGTTACGTTAGCTTCCTCAACCAACTTTGTCACAGAGGCAGCAACTTATAAACACACACTCTGCTCTGTCAGCCTCTTGCTTGTTTATTAACCATGTGTTTGTGTTTTTTTGTTTTATCTCCATAGCAACGAAACAAATGACATCTGGGACACTGATAGTTCTCTGGATAGCCCCATCGACTGCTTCGGGTGAGTACATCTGCACATGAATCAAAGTTGTAACGAGAGATGAATCCATCAAATCAAACTGAAATACCTGTTTGTGATTGGTCAGTGAAGAATTAATACTGACGTGTGTTTTGACTCGCTGTGTTTCTGTGTCAGATTTCCAAACATTGGGCAGACCTGCTATATGAACGCAAGCCTGCAGAGTATCCTTACATTACAGGACTTCATTGGGGGCATCAGTCTCATGGAGCAGGTGTGGAGCTCAGTACCTGAGGCTCATCTGATGAGGTACAGCAGCTACACACACACATTCACATCATTCTCAAGTTTTACCAAAATGAAACACATGCAAAAATGTCTCTTTTTTTCGTCTCGCCTTCTGCAGAAGCTTGATGAATGTCAGGGACGTTCATTCGTCCATAGACACTCAAGTTAAAATCCCCTTCCTGCAGTTCTTTAAGGATGTGGTCTCTGCCCAGGCACCTGACTTCTGGGACACTCTGCAAAAGGTGAGTCAGCTGACTTTACATTCTGTTGTTTCACCTCCTGACCGTCTGTGCTCTGTGTTTAAACTCTTCTCTGTGTATTCAGGATGCTCATGAGTTCCTGACTGCAGTCCTGGAACAGATGAGAGGTCTGGCCCCTCTGCTGCAGGAGACAGCAGCTTTCGTGGGCACACATTATACCTGCCCTGTAGAGGATCACCTGGTGATCACAATGGAGAACACCAGGACATGCAAGAGGTGAGACTGCACAGTTCAGGGTCACACACAGTCAATTTTTAATGGTGCCACCTTAATGATCTGGTCTTGAATAAGCCCTGCTCTTGTCCTGTTATGAAACAAAATTGTATTGTGACCACTGTAGCCAATATTAATGTGTATTGTCTCTTTAATGTGCAGCTGTGGAGCACAGTCAGTGAGACAGGAGGAGTTCACAAACCTGTCTCTAGACCTCCTCCCTGGAGGCTCTGTGGAGGAGATGCTCCAGGAGTACCTTAAGGTAAGATCCACAAATCCTCCTTCAGTCACATGATCACTGACTGATCTAAAACATCATGCAACAAACACTACAGACACACACACACACACACACACACACACACAGCCTCTGTCTGAACATGTGGACGTGTTGTAGTTGTGTTCATAACACACAGCCCGTTTCTCTGTGCTGCTCTGCAGGAGACGGAGGTGGAGTTCAGGTGTGACTGTGGAGGGAACACGTCGAGCTGCAGATCATCCCTCCTCACTCTGCCACAGTAAGTGACATCACCTCTGACATAAAGGATCACCTGACCTGGGTGGTTCCCAAACTGGGGTCCACTGACCCTGAGGGACCCTTGAGAGTCAGTTGATCTCAGCGTCAGACACCGACGCACAGAGGCACCCTTTGTGGCAGTAAGACACGCACCGGGCAGCAGCAGTTTGTGACGCTGCCTGCAACAACTGTAGTATAAAGGGAAAGAAAGTCTGTGTAGGGCAGGCAGGAGGGGAGGCGAATGGGTCAAACAGACTCTGGACTTTCAGCTGGGAGCCAACTGTTCACTTCCAGTGTGAAACCAAAATCAGTGGAGTTATTTTCATAATAACATAGTGTGCTAGCGTGTGTAGCACGCTACGCTACTGAAGTATGTCACATGACGTATGTAACATAACGACATTGGTAATGACTGAACCTATTTTAAGCAAAACCATGTTGGTTTTTGTCTGAAGTCTTTTACCTACATTGCAAGTTTATTTTGAGAGAGAACGTATGCATGTAACGAACAGAAACTGCACATTTCCTGTGAAAACAGAAATGTATTTGAAAAGACACAATGCATGTAAGGAGCGTAGATGATCATGTCGTCCCTGAATATCCAAAGCTGACGCAGGGGGGTACCTAGGGTGTCATATTTTGAGGTGTAGGTCCACTGACAAAGCGTCAGTATCTGACGAGTTAGGATGAGAATGTGTTGCTCCACTTTGTCTTTAGGCTCAACATTAATCCTTTCATATTTTCATACCTTTTCCCTCAGAGTGCTCATCCTGCAGCTGAAGAGGTTTCGCTACTCTCCCTTCTTTGAGCTTGAGAAGGTTGATGACCCCGTCAGGCTGACAAGGGACCTGCCGGTCTCCTCCACACAGGTAAAGAAAACACAAAAATCAGGCTCATGTGAAAGTAAACATGTGGACAGTGTGTGCTGTTGTATTGTGTGTGTACGTGTGAAGCTAACTCTTATGAACTGTGTTCCTTCACAGGATGGAGGCTGCTACAGCTTGATCAGCGCCATCAGCCATTTTGGCTCCACAGAAATGGGTAAGAGAGGCACACACTGAAGGCTGAATGTGACCGTCTGTCGTCCTCTGTCATGTTGTAGATAGAAACGTTTCAGGTCCTTATGGAATTAACCAATTATAATTATTCACTTTTTTTATTCTGAGTAGTTTTTAGTGGAACTTTATCCTTTTCTGTGTGAAACTGGTCGTTATTTTTTACTATTTTGATTGATAAATTTAGTTATTTGGAACTATTTTCTGCTACTTCTGATATTTTATGTAGAAAATTATAAAAGTTTTAAACATCATGTCATATTCAGAATCTTTTTGATACCACCAAGTTGTAACTAATGGTTTTATGAATGGTTAAGAAATAAATAATAGTGCTTTATAGGTGAGTTATATGCCGAGCTGTCGTGATTCTAAAAATTCCCCTTTGTCTGTTATCAGTTAACCTTCATAACCTCCACTATGTTTTAAGATATTAATCAAGATCTCTCTCTTCATAGGACACTACATCAGCGAAGGCATCCACCCAGACAACAATCCGGACGAACCAGATGATCATTGGCTCACCTACAATGATTCAATGGTCTTTGAGACGTCCGGCAACTTAGTCTGTGAGCAGCAGGAGAGGGGTGCTTACATCCTGTTCTACAAGAGAAGTAAGAGAACAACACCGTCACATCCTTAACTCAAGTCCTGAAGAAGAGAGAGATTTTTAAATGCGCCAACACAGTGTTTATATCAAGTGTGTTGTCTTCATTCTCAGTAGTGTAACCCAACTAACGACGTGATGTCGGACTAAGAGACCTGGACACAGTCAAGACGTGATGTCGGACTAAGGGATCTGGATACACCACACGGAGACAGGATGACCATCATGGAGCCAGGAGACCTGCCGCGGGTAAGTGAGTTTCTAATCTTGTCTGTTTTCTTGGTGCAGTTGTTCAACGTGACGGTGGACAACTGATGACCAGGAAAGACGACTGGAGGATGAACGAAGAAGATGTCCCGTGGCCAGAAGCAGCTGATGATTCCCTTGCCCTTAGGAGGAGGGGCCCCCCCAGAGAGCCTGGTTCCTCCCAAGGTTTCTTCCTCTAGCAGGGAGTTTTTCCTTGCCACTGTCGCCTCACAGTCTCTGGACAGCAGGACAGACCCAACTCATCTCATCAGCATAGACACCACAGTTGTAGAGATGGTCCTGCATTGTGCCAGAGTATGGCTTGCTCTCTGGGGAGAACTACAAAAAGAAAATCAAAGAAAATAAATACTATTGGACTTTATGATTTTGTTGGTTCTATTTTAATGTATTTTTCAGTGAGAGTTTTTATAGTTCCATAATACAGCGCCAATTCCAAAAAAGTTGGAACATTGTGTAAAATGTAAATAATAACAATCAAATCCTTTTTGACTTAAATTCAAAATGAATAAAGTCCAAAGACAAGATATTTAATGTTCAAAATGATAAACGTATTGGTTTTTTGTAAAATACACACTTATTCTGATTTTGATGCCTGCAACACGTTCCAAAAAAGTTGGGAGAGGGGCAACAAAAGACCGGGGTTGTTGAATGCTCAAAAAACACCTGTTGGAACATTCCACAGGTACCAGGGGGCATCTTTAAAAGGCTCAGGTGTTCACAAGCAAGGATGGTCACTTTTTGGGCAAACAGTTTGAGAACAACTATTCTCAATGTACAATTACAAAGAATTTAGGGATTTCACCTTCAACAATCTATAATATCATCAAAAGATTCAGAGAATTCTCTGCATTTAAGGGGCAGAGGTTCAGTCCAATACTCTGCATGCTGGAACAGAGAGCTGGTGAGTCACTGGCAAAGTAAAAGTAAAGTTCCACTGATTGTCACACACCTGAGCGTGTGAAATTTGTTCTCCGCATTTGACCCATCCCCTGAGGGAGCGGTGAGCAGCAGCGGTGCCGCGCTCGGGAATCACGTGGTGATCTAACCCCCCAATTCCAACCCCTGATGCTGAGTGCCAAGCAGGGAGGCAATGGGTCACATTTTTATAGTCTTTGATATGACCCGGCCGGGGATCGAACCCACGACCTCCCAGTCTCAGGGCGGATACTCTACCACTAGGCCACTGAGCTGGCGTCCGCTGAATGCCCACAAACAGCAAACAGTTCAGAGGTGTCAGGGCTCGACAGTGCGAGTGTTTCACTTGCATTTGCGACAAAAAATAGGTGTGTGCGAACTGTAAAAAATATTTAGGGGCACATGTGCGCATAAAAAAAACAGCCGAAGCAGCCTATATTTTTGTCAATAAAAAAATATGATAATCTAACCGCAAATGTTGGAGGAACTCCAGCCGCCTTCCCTCTTCCCTCTTCCCCGCATGACACGGTTATGGGTGGTTTTCCAAGCCACTGTCGGCACAATGAATATAAGTCCCACTGTCAGCAGCGTGGAAATGGAGAGATGGACCGGGTTAAGCGGCGGACCTCCGGGGAAGACTGCTCCGTTCTCCCCGCAGTTAGGGACCGTTCTCCACGGCCAGGCTGTCGGCTGGGTGGAAATAAGTCAAAGTGTAGCGGAGACGAGGGACTGAGAAAAGTGGCGGACTTCCGGAGAAGCCTGCTCCGTTCTCCCCGCAATTAGGGACCGTTCGCCACAGTACCGCTGCTGGGCAGGGTGGAAATAAAGCCCTTTTCACACAGAGCGCGCAAAGCGCAGACCTCCGCCGACGAACCCATTCATTGTGTATGTGCTACCACGGCGCAAGAGTGCACCGCTCTGCCGCCGAGCTGAGCGGCGCGCGAGAGGGCGCATGCCGCGGCATCTTTGCGCCGCCAGCCTGCGCTCGAATTGAAAATTTTTTAATTTCACCACAATGCGCTGTGACGACACCTCAGCGCGTCCAATAGCAGAAAAGAGCCTGAAGTAGACCCGGAAGCGGTCACCATGGAGCTGTAGCTCCTGAACGAGCCTGTACCCCAAATCCTGTCTTGCGCGCCTTGCTCTACACTTGCTCTGTGCCCTACCCCGCGGTGGGCGCCACAAAAATCGCGCTCTGCGTGAAAGAGGCTTAAGTCCTGCAGAGTTTCAGAGGACCTGGAGAATGTTTTAGGATAGTAATAACATTATATAAGATGATCATATTGCAAAGATAATATATATAAGATAATAACATTAAAGACAAAATTAAATTGCAATACTTTTTCAAAACTTGATGATTTTACCTTTCTGTACATTTTGTATACAAATTCATTAAATAATTTTGCTTGTAAATGTCTATTTGCATCACGTTTATTACGGAAAACAC